>NC_136013.1:995125-1240125 GCF_048128805.1 Centroberyx gerrardi
TAGAGGTCGTCGCAGGAAGCATTACTAACTGCTGCCTGCCTGACCTGTATATGTCAATACAGACTGCGCAACGTTATAATCATTAGGCTACATATTTATGATCATTCATACAGTCTAGGACATTATGCTGTACCTCATTAATACAGTCTAGGACATAGACGCTGTGCTTCGTTAATACAGTCTAGGATGTAGAAGCTGTACCTCATTAATACAATCTAGGACATTATGCTGTACCTCGTTAATACAGTCTAGGACATTATGCTGTACCTCGTTAATACAGTCTAGGACATTATGCTGTACCTCGTTAATACAGTCTAGGACATAGACGCTGTATTCGTTCCAGCTGAGCAGCCAACCCTCTCTGAGGAAACAGCAGAGAAGACCCAGCTGTCTGTCTGCTGGACGGTAAGCTCCTATTGGACCAGGACGAGGAAACAACTCAAACTGAGGAACCTGGAGACACAGACAGACAGTGTGAGAGAGAGACAGACAGACAGACAGTGTGAGACACAGACAGAAATGAAATTACTAGTAGCAGTAGTAGTATTAGTAGTACTAACTGTATGTAGTAGTAGCAGGACTGCAGTGTACCTGTGTGTTGAACAGCGGTTTCAGCAGTCGTGTGTCCTCCACTAATCCTCTGACGTCGGACCTCCAGAGTCGGAGTCCTGGTCGAGCAGCGAAGACCTGCAGGTCGCTCTGCTTACAGAGAGCAGGGAGAAAACAGGCGCCGAACCTGCCGCTGCTGAAACACAGAGAACTACAGTCAAACTTACAACCACAGACACAACTACAGTCACATTTACAGTGAACATCTGCAGGTTGCTCTGCTTACAGAGAGCAGGGAGGAAATATTCCCTGAACTGCTACTGCAACAACACACAACTACAGTCCCATTCAGCACAAATACAGTCATATTCAACACAACTACAGTCATATTAATTTTATTTAACAACAAACACATATGGGAGGAGGGGGGTGGTCCAGACCAAGGAGTTTTCCAAATAGAGTGAGTGAGTGTATACAGAGGGCCAGTTAACTGATGCATACAGATCACAATGCACTGGTGAAGCATTGGTGATAAAGCTCATAGCCGAGTGGTACAAAACATCAAGTCAAAAGCACCCTCGCCTGCAAACCTATAAATACCATCAGCATAACCAATAATAATAATAATAACGTGGTCGTTTGGGTCATGCTTTGGGTAAGCTTGACAGAGAGAGTGAGTGTGGAATGGTTACAGAACATGTAGGCCCACAAGTCTTGCTTTGACTTTTGGGCCTGAAGGCTTTACTTTATTTATTATGTGTTGGGAGAAGGAGACGTAATGTCTAACCAAAGGTATCAGTATGGAACGACGTCTCCAGAACTGAAGCATTAGTGGGTGTGATGGTGCCGGAGTATCACAGATCCCCTCCGCCTACAATGTGATAAACTGCTCTGAAGGGAGTGTAGTAGGGTCCAACCAAGTACAAGATTGTGTCATCTGCATAAAGGTTAATAAATGAGTCACCGACCATACATACAATATTATTGATGTAGACAGAATAGTGTGGGTCCGAGGATGGAGCCTTGTGGTTCCTCTTAGTGACAGACGAGGGCTGAGACACTAGATGCTCAACTTTAACACTCTTCTTCTACCAGAGAGATCAATGGAGAACCAGTGTGAACCAGAGTGGTTTATGACAGAAATGGCTGTCTACAAAAATTGTATTTGTACTTATTTGTATACTTTTATTATCCCCGTGGGGAAATTTGTCCTCTGCATTTGACCCATCCTATACACACACTAGGAGCAGTGGGCAGCTGCAGTACAGCGCAACTCCAGTTCTTTTGCCAGTGCCTTGGTCAGGGGCCCTGACAGGAGTATTAACCCTAACATACATGTCCTTGATGGTGGGAGGAAACCGGAGCACCCGGCGGAAACCCACACAAACACGGGGAGAACATGCAAACTCCACACAGAAAGGACCTGGGACGGACCGGGGTTCGAACCCAGGACCTTCTTGCTGTGAGGCAACAGTGCTAACCACTGAGATACAGCAATAACCGGAGTGGAAACCAGATTGAAACCCAGAGAGAACACTGTAGACATCAATATAATCAGCCAGCTGTCTATTCACAGGTTCCTCCATCACCTTAGGAATGCATGGTGACATAGAAACACAGAAACATAGAAATTGGCCTTCAACAGTAAGGATCAGCCTGATCACATGATCATCTTCCTTATATAAAGGAAGGGCAGTAGCTGCTTTCCATGCAGTGGGATCTCTGAAGTAAGGAAGGACAGATTGAAGAAATGTGATGAAGTGACAGCTATTATGGGGGCTGCAATCTTAAAATAGAGACGGTGCAGTCAGTCCCAGATGTTTTTTTGGGGTCGAATTCCTCTATGACTGAATGCAGAGTGAAGTTACTGAGGGTCTCGGAGGCTGAGGCAGGGGGATGAGTCAAATAAAAAACTTGAAATCTTGATTGGATGAAATGATGACTGAAAAGTTCTGCCATGCGCGCCTTATGTGATTCAATCCTGCCATTAACATTAAGGGATGTACGCATCTGGGGAGAAGAGGGCCTTTCTCCATGAGTCTCCCAAAAGGTTTCCAGAGCTGCAGATCTACAGAGGGAAAGATGCAACTTGGCTTTTCTAAGAGCCTGAGTACATTTGTTTCTCACTGGCTCTGTGAGAAACATGTTTCTGATGGAGTAACACAGCCAAGTCGTGGTCATGTTTGTTTATAACTGTGCCAAAGTAATTATGGAACAGGTTCCAGTCATCTTCAACAGAAGGGATCAGGCTAATTCTAGACTTTACAGAGGCGAAGTCATGCAGAAAGGCTCGCTCACTGAAGTGTTTTAGTGATCGCTTGTGACAGATGACAACAGTCTTTTTGACAGTGCAGTTCTTTTGGACACATGCAGTAAAACACTGAGATCACTGCAGAAGACTCCATACTGATCCACATGGGGACAGTGAGAACAGAGTCAGTGTCTCCGGATATAAAATGATCTGGAGGTTCAGGGAGTCAAACGATGTAAAACAGTCTCAGGTGGCTTCATCATTCTTTTAGTACCTATTTTCTTTTACTACCTTGTACTTGACACATACTTCCTTGTCACTGTCCACCAATTGCTGCTGTGGCACCTGAATTTCCCCAAGAGGATCAATAAAATGCCATCTTATCTTATCTTATCTTATCTTCTCTTCTCTTATCATTTATCACCAGTTCAGGTCACCTGACCAGTTCAGGTCACCTGACCAGACAAACTGGGGACAGGAAACAGACTGGTGCTGATGGGCGACAGCAGCTAGCAACTATTAGCTTACTAGAGTCTCATTCAACACAACTAGAGTTCCATTCCCATATGTTGTATGTTGTGTCTTATATGTTGTACGTTGTATGTTATGTTGTATGTTATATGTTGTGTGTTGTATATTATGTAGTATGTTGTTGTATGTTACGTTGTATGTTGTGTGTCGTATGTTTGTGTGTTATGTAATATGTTATGTTGTATATTGTGTTGTATGGTATGTTGTATGTTATGATGTATGTAGTATGTTGTATGTTATGTTGTATGTTACATTGTATGTTATGATGTATATTATGTAGTATGGTATGTTGTATGATGTATGTTATGTAGTGTGATGTATGTTTTGTAGTATGATGTATGTTACGTAGTATGATGCATGTTATGTAGTATGATGTATGTTATGTTGTATAATAATTAATAATTATTATTATTATTATAATAACAATAATAATAATAATTTTATTTATATGGCACTTTTCTTAACAAAGTTACAAAGTGCTGAACACCAGAAGATGACATAACAATGACATAAAATAAATACAAGAAATAAAATACATTCAAATAATAAAAGCCAACAGAAAAGGAGAATAAAACAATTAGGAAAAAGCAAGTTTAAAAAAGTATGTTTTCAACTGTGATGTAAAAGCAGTGACAGACTCGGCCCTTCTAACAGTCACCACAAAAGCTCTGTCTCCTTTGGTCTTAAGTTATGTATGTTATGTAGTATGTTGTATGTTATGTTGTATGATGTATCGTATGTTGCATGTTGTTGTATGTTATGTTATATGATGTATGGCCCTCACCGCAAAAGCTCTGTCTCCTTTGGTCTTAAGTTATGTAGCATGTTATATGTTGTATGTTATATGTTGTATGTCATATGTTGTATGTTATGTTGTATGATGTATGTTATGTTGTATGTTCCGTTATACTCTATGTTATGTTGTATGTTCTCAGAACATACAACATAACATACAGTTAGTCTAGGGCCTAGACTAACTGTATGCTATGTTGTATGATGTACGTTATGTAGTATGTTGTATGTAGTATGTTGTATGTGTACCTCTTCCTGGGCTTGGTTCCCAGCTGCAGTAGTTTCTGTTCCTGTGTGCAGAACAGAAGAGATCTCTGCTGTGTGGAGACCAGCAGGATTCTGTGGCTGTACTCCAGCTGGACGACACCAGACGGCTCCTCCAGCAGCAGCACGGGTTTACACACTCCCTGGACACACACACACACACACACACACACACACACAGTCAGAATTACGCTGCACTGCACTGCATTGCATAGTGTTGCTTTGTGTTGTCTGATGTATTGGTGTGTGTTGCCTTGTTATGTTAGTGTTGTTGTGTTGCGTTGTGTTACTGTCTTGTTGAGTTGTGCTGATGTATTCAAGTGTTGTTGTTGCGTTGTTCAGTTACCTGGTCCAGGTCCAGAGCGGAGAAAACAACTCTGCCTTTATCGTCTCCAGAATACAGCTTCATACCGTTGGGACTCCAAGCCAGAGAGGTGACCATTCCTTTATGAAGACCCACTACATCAAAACGCCTCAACTACAGAGAGAGAGAGAGAGAGAGAGAGAGAGACAGAAAGAGACAGAGAGAGAGAGAGACAGAGAGAGAGACAGAAAGAGACAGAGAGAGACAGCAGTGTTACAGTTGTATTTTCTTCATGATACTTTATTAGAAACTGTTAGATCTTCTGTTGAAGTGAAAGACTGTCTCTGTGTTGCATTAGTGTGTGTGTGTGTGTGTGTGTGTGTGTGTGTGTGTGTGTGTGTGTGTGTGTGTGTGTGTCTGACTTTTGTATAGGCGGACTGGACAGGGTTAAAACATCACATGACTTGCAGTTCTCTGTTCTTTTTCATATCAGGACCCTATTATTATTTATATATATATATATATACATATATATATATATATATATATATATATAGCATAAAAATAAAAAGAATTTAGGAAATATACAACACAAGAAGAACAATGTTACTCAGTGGTAGAAAGGAGATAGCACATAGACATAAGATGAACCAAACAAGATAATGAATAATAACCATAGTAATAAAAATAATAATGATAACATGACTTCTGATATGAGATGGGATATGGAAGTGCAATCAAGTGCAATTAAACAGGAAACATTTTGTAGAAGACTAGAAATGTCAGTCAGAAGGTCAGCTGGAGGCTCGACCATGAAACACACACAGTGACATCATACTGTGACATCATACTGTGACATCATACTGTCAATCTGCTGTTCTTACCTGTTTGTTGCGACCAGGAAGTGGAGAGACCAGCTGGAAGAGCGCCACCCTGCCCGACGCCGTTCCCACGGCAACCAGGTCGTCAAAACAACTGAGCAGCTTCACCGCCGTGATCGCATCACACTTTCCCTGCACACACACACACACACACACACACCTTCAGTCAGGTGACTTCAGCTCCTCAGTTTGATGTTTTTATGTTTGTGTTGGTTCCACCACAGAAGAAGAAGCTGACCTCCAGGTTGTACTTGTTCATCTGGCTGAGGCGGCGGCAGTACAGGTACAACATGCCGATGCTGCTGCCGACCGCCAGGTACTCACTGCTGCTGTCCAGAGCTGTCAGGTAGACCAGGAGTGAGCGGAAACCCTTCTGCACCTGCAACAACACCTTCATCATCACCTGCATCTTCATCATCCTCATCATCATCATCACCTTCAGCATCATTATTATTATTATCACCAGGAGCGAGCAGAAACCCTTCTGCACCTGCAACAACACCTTCATCATCATCTGCAGCTTCATCATTATCATCACCTTCATCATCATCATCATTATCATCACCTTCAGCATCATCATCATCATCACCACCTTAACAATATATCCAACCAACACGTTCAGCATCGTCATCATCATTATTATTATTACTACCAGGAGCGAGCAGAAACCCTTCTGCACCTATAACAAGACTTTCATTGCCTTGATCATCTTCATCATCATCACCTTCATCATAACAATATATCCAACCAGCACCTTCGGCATCATCATCATCACCACCTTCATCATCATTATTATTATTATTACCAGGAGCGGAAACCCTTCCGCACCTGTAACCAGAGCCTTCATCATCATCATCACCTTCATCAACACTATATCCAGCCAACACCTTCAGCATCATCATCATCATTATTATTATTACCAGGAGCAAGCAGAAACCCTTCTGCACCTGCAACAAGACCTTCATCATCACCTTCATCTTCATCACCTTCATCATAACAATATATCCAACCAGCACCATCAGCATCATCATCATCATGATCATGATTATTATTATTATTATCAGGAGTGAGCGGAGACTCTTTTGCACCTGCAACACTACCTTCATCATCATCATCATCATCATCAAATCAGCACCTCAGCTGGGAGTTCAACCTGTCAGAATGGGACAGTACCTTGGCTGGAATGGCGTTGAGCAGGTAATAGAGCGGGCAGAACTCCCTCAGAACCGACTGCGGGGCGGGATGGGTCGCCATGGTTCTGCTGGAGGATGGACTGGGCTAAACTGGTTCTGTAAGACAGTTAAAAACCTTTATATAAACACAGAAAAATAATGTGATGAAACTCTCTTCCATGGATTAACATCCACCAACACAGTATTTTTCTGTAAGTGATGTAAGGAGAGAGAAATGTAAAGTACAGCCGTGTGTGTTTTCCTGCTCTGTGACAGCAATACTGAACCGCAGGCCTAGCCCGACACCTTGCGTTCTCTGGTCAACTGGAGAAAACGACACGCCAAACTCTATTCATAAATGCGGCAGTTTAATGTTTCCTTGCGTATCGGCAAACATACATACCTCGTAAAACATGACTTAAGATATTTTACGAATCGTTAGGACACACTTGAAAACTCGGCATACATCTAATACACCAAGAAGCCTTTATTTCAATAAAACATTCTTTTTTATAACTGGTACGCCGCTACTCCAACAACCTTCTCGCACCAAAACATCGCCGTAGAGGGCGGCAGCGCACAGGGTGAACCAAATGTAAAAGTTGAGATTTAATTGAAAAAAGGTGCTGTTTCGTAGATCACACGAATGCCGAATTTAATAGAAGAACCTAGTGATTTGCAAAAGACCTTCTATCATTAAGAGGTAAGTATGTTTTTCGATACGCAAGGCTGCATTCAATTATAAATAGACTTTTGAACGGAGTTTGGCGTGACGTTCTCGTATCGGGGATAACGCAGGCCTGAAAGCTGACAGCTGAAAACTTCAAACACCAAACACTTTAGTCAAAACACAAGACAGAAAAAGGTCAATAACATGAACATCCGATTGCTAACTAGCTTGTTTAGCAAGCAACCGAGGCTAGCATCATCTGTAACGATATACAGAACTGTATTCAGTGTTAGCGACGCAAGCTAGCATTAGCATTAGCAGCAGAACAAGCATGTAAAACACTTACACACACTGTCTGCAGGATCCTGCTCAGATTTTAAAGATGTTAAAGAGTTTAGAGCTGAGAGCGACATCGCCCTGTTTGACAGGTTTCATGATGCTGTGATGTCAACAAACTGCGCCACCTGCTGGCGTCTGATGACTAAACATATCTTCTTCCTGTTATGTTTTTACTTTTATTGTATATCGACATATGGGGTTTGGATATAACTGAAATAATAAACAACAGTGAGTCAAAAAGACATTATACAATCCACATTGACATTATTATTTTTTATTAATAATCTTCTGTGGCCAGAGTATAAATGAATGACAGGAAGCGGAAATGCTGCTGGTTGTGGGCAAAAACCGGAGACCCCCCCCCCCCACACACACACACACTTAACATGACATACACTAGTGTAATAAAATCATCTTTTCATTTCCACCTGTTGGTTATTAAACCGTTTCTTTTTATTTTTATTTTTTTAGTTTTCATATCAGATCGTGATTTCTTCTAATTAACCTCGATTAAAAATAAAAAGTTTATTTGGAGGATTTCTTTTCAGGACAGTATCTGATATCAATCTGTTATCACGTGACACCTGTAATGTCCAAAACACGCTAATCTGTCCGATCCTGATCCAGATCTGGTCCAGACCCTGTCCAGTCCGCCGCGGATCCAGTCCAGGAAATCGCCGCTCCCGGTCCTGCTGAAGGAAATGCTAGGCTAGTTAAAAACTCATATCACGAACCGTTACCTTTTGGTGTTTTTACCGCACTAGTTGATGTTTTCCCTCATCACAGTGGTGCATTTTATTCATCACCACATATAACTTTTATAGGGAAATATTTGTTTGGTAATATTGATCGGCGTGTAGCTTATCTGATCCATCGACTGGCTCCAGTCTGTGCTAAGCTAGCAGTTAGCCTCACAGCCAAAATGGCGGACAACGAGGATGACAGCAGTTCGTCCAGAACAATAACAGCAGCCGAGCCGCAGATCCACAGTGTTTCTGATGCAGCAGGAAGTGTCGCTTCCTCCGGGCCAGCGGGGAGTCCGGCTCCCCGTCCCCCGGCCCAGCACAGCCAGACAACGGACAAGCTAACGGCAGCGTCCGTCGCTCCGCTGCCGGACTTCCTGCAGCCCTGCTCGGTCAAAGTAGAGGCGGACTACCGGCTGCCGGACGCGGAGGAGCAGAGCATCCTGATCGGCACCGAGTACACCAGCATCAGCCCGGAGCTGGTGAGCAGCACCGACCTGGTCAACACCACCATCATCTACGTGCAGCCGGACGGCAGCTTGGTGGAGGGCTCGGGTCTGACGGCGGAGGAGCAGCAGGTTCTGCTGGAGCAGCTCACCAAGCAGCAGATCGTCCAGGTCTCCGACACCGAGGCGGCCCAGCTGTTCCAGCAGAACCAGGTGGTGAAAACCCTCCCCGCCGCCCAGCTGGTCCCCAACACGGCGCTGGCACCCAGCCAGCTGCAGCAGGTCATCGACCAGGTCACCAAGGCCCAGCAGCAGAGTCCCGCGGCCCGGCCGGACCAGCCGGTCCAGGCCGTCCAGCCCGTCCTGACCACCGTGGATACCAGCGGGCTCTTCGCCCTTAACAGCGGCCCCGTCGATCCGGCAGCCGGGCCCAAAGCCCAGAACAACGCCTCCCAGCAGCTGAAGAACGTGGCCAAGCAGGTCGCCATGCAGTCCGGCACCGCGGTCCGGGTCATCCCGAAGAAGGTGAGGCAGGCAGTGTGGTAAAGAGTTTTGTATGGAGGTTCTGCCATGGGAGTGAGGGTGTAAGTACTCTGTTCTCTGGTATATGGAGACACTGTACTGTTGGCAGATCTATACAGTCCCCAGACAGATACTGGCACGTTGCGGCTGGTTAGACTGCAGTTTTGGCCACCAACTATTGGGCTGGTGGTGATTTTCTATTCTAAAACGTTTTGGCTGCTAAAGCAACTGAGCTGCTCAGAAATGGATTTGGGATCAACCCGATGTGAACCAGTGTTCGTCCTCGCAGTGATGCAGCAGTGTTGGGTGAACGGAGTTAGAGTCAGGGTTAACCCGGTTCACACAGTGTTTGGTAAGTCCTAACACTAACACAGTGTCTGGAACAGCGCAGGTAGAAACTCCATGCTGCTCATTCAGAGGAAAACCAAACACACTGAATAGATTCAAACTTTCCGTAGTTGGTCAGAAAAAAAAAAACACTTCACTGCCTCATAGTTTCCCAATGAGAGAAAGGCATGAACCAAGTCATGTAATAAATACAGTAACACACTGGAGGTAGGTTAATGTAAATGAGATACTATTTTACTTCGCTGTGTAATAATATGAACCAGGTAACAGTCCAAACATGTCTTACTACCAGGATTTTGTCCAGACAGGTAGAAAGGTTAAGACTGATTTGGAAATACTTCTGAAATCAACAAACTAATTATTGTTATTCTGCAAAAGAAGAGAAGATTTTTCCTCACTTGTTTGACGATGAAGAAAACAAAACAAGGCGTGGAACCAGCAGTTTAGTTCAGTTTCATTTCCTTAGTTAAATAATAATAATAATATTAAATAGATGTAATCTTTTCCCATCTGACTGAAAAGTAGATATTTTTACAGCAGGTCTGTATCACACTGTGAACCTTGTGCCGCAGGTTTGATCCTTTAATGCTGTTTCTGGTTATTTCAGTCAGAGCCAATCAGGATCCAGCTCCAGGTTCCTCCCAAACAGGAAGTGAAGGCTGGAGCCACCATCACTCTTCCTCAGCAGAAGAGTCTGACTGTCACTCAGCCACAGGTCAAGGTCTCAGCCAATGGCAGCATGAGCACCCCCCAGATCATTCACATTCAGCCAATGGTAGGCCAGCAGGGCCAGCAGTTCTTTCTGCAGCAGAATCCCGGGGACCCGCCCATCCAGCTGCTGCTGCAGAGCCCCGCCCCCGTGGTGGGATCCCTGCTCCCATTGGTCCACAAGCTAACGGGCCAGCCGACCGCAGCCAATGCCGGTACCGGTCCGGTCCAGAAACCCGCCAACCCCCCCGCCCGCATCCAGACTCCCGCCGTCATTAAGACCCCGTCCCCCTCTGCCGGTAAAACTGTTACCGTTCCGCTCATTAAGACCCCGGCTAACGGCACGACGACCGTCTCCGTTAAATGTCCCGTTAAGCCTCCTGCCGTTATCACGGCACCGCGGGTACCGAACACACCCGTCGTCACCAGAACTGCTGGGCCGGCCGCGCCAGCAGCGAGAGACAAAGAGAAAGAAAAGGAGAAGAAAGCCAAAATGAGAGAAAAGAAGGTGGTGAAAGTTCAGACGAGGTCGGGCCGCGTGTCACGACCCCCCAAGTACAAAGCCAAGGACTACAAGTTCATCAAGAACGAGGATCTGGCCGAGAGCCACCAGTCCGACTCCGACGACTACTCCGAGATGAGCGTGGAGGAGGAGGAGGGGGAGGGGCGTAAGGATGGCTCCGCCCCCTCCTCATCCACCGTCACCTACAGCCACAAGTCCAGAGCGTTTCGCTGTCAGAGCTGCGATAAGGCGTACATCGGCCACGGCGGCCTGAACAGACACTACAAACTGAACCCGACGCACGGGGAGCCCGACTCCCCCGGCTCCACCCAGAGGGAGCGGGACGTCCCGCAGGAGACGGGCGCAGGAGGCGCAGGAGGCGCAGCGCCGCAGCTGAAGCAGGAGGAGGAGAAACACGACAAACCTGCAGCTGCAGCTCCACAGAGAGTAAGATGCTGCTACAAACCAGCTTTCATTTTACGGTCTGTTCACTAATTCAGAAGAGACTTAACAAGGAAAATTCCTGACCCCTGACCTTAACCCTGACCTCTGACCCCTGACATTAACTCTGACCTTAAACGTGACCGCTGACCTTAACCCTGAACTCTGACCCCTGACCTTAACTCTGACCTTAAACCTGATCCCTGACCTTAACTCTGACCTTAAATGTGACCGCTGACCTTAACCCTGAATTCTGACCCCTGACCTTAACTCTGACCTTAAACCTGATCCCTGACCTTAACTCTGACCTTAAACGTGACCGCTGACCTTAACCCTGACCTCTGACCCCTGAAATGGGTTTGTTCTGAATGATTGCTGTGTGACTGAAGCATGGGAATTCTGACTGACTTGTTTACTGACTGTTAGCTGACTGGTTTCCCCAGGTGGAGGCTGGACCAGCAGCTCAGGGGCCTCAGTCCCATTTAATGATTGGTTAGTTGACTGGTTAAATGACTGGTTAGGCTAGTTGACTGGTTTGCTGACTCTTTTACTGACTGTTTTACTGCCTGGTTTCCCCAGGTAGAGGCGGGACCAGCAGCAGCAGTGGGGCTCAGGAGCCTCCAGCCCAGGGGCCCCGGCCGGCCCCGAGGCCGAGGGAGGGGGAGGGGGAGGGGGAGAGGCAGGGGGCGAGCGGTGGGGCCGCCGGCCAGGGTGAGTATGGATTCATCTGGATTATTAATCTATATTATATTATAGGGACAGGGGTCGCAAATTAGCCTTGGCTAGAAATCCCATATGCAACACATCTGTATCATGTTATTGTAACCTGTTACAATGTTTGTTTTGCATTATCCCTGACAAATAAACTAATAAAAAAATAAATATTAAACTGGGTTATTAACCGAGATTATTAGTCTAGATTATTTAAACATGGAGATATGGATTAAACTATATTATTTAAACATGGAGGTATGGGTTAAACTAGATTATTAGCCTGGATTATTTAAACAAAAGTATGGATTAAACAAGATTATTTAAACATGGCGGTTTGGATTAAACCAGATTATTTAAACATGGAGGTGGCTCTTGGTTGTCTGCCAGAATCACTGTGTATATAAACTAAAACTAAAATGGCACTAAAATGCCCATAATTCCCCCATAATCTGTAATGTAATCTGACAGGGGGTTGTTGTTGTTGTTGCTGACCTCAGGTGGCGGTGGGCGTGGCCAGCAGGCGGGGGCGTCGAGGCCGACCTCCGAAGCTCGGTGGAGCTGCAGCTTCAGCAGAACAACAGGCAGAGAGGAGGAGAGAGAGACTGCAGGAGGTAAACTGAAGCTTCATTGGCTTGATGAAAGGAGTGTGTGTGTGTGTGTGTGTGTGTGTGTATGTACGTATGTGTGTGTCACTATGACGACTGACTGTTTCCTGTCTGCAGCTGCTGCAGCAGTGTGATGATGAGGAGCTGATGGACATTGTGCTTCCTCGTCTGGCCAAAGCTCTATCTCTGTGGGAGCTGCTGCTGGCTAAGGTATACACACACACGCACTCTCTCTCTCGACGTCTGTCTGTCTGTGTGTCTCACTCTCACTCTCACTCTCACTCTCACTCTCACTCTCACACACACCCAGGAGAGGGGAACACTGAGTTAATGGTAACGGTAATTGCTGCAGCTGGAGTGGTGAGCTTTTGGAGAAGGACAGGGAGGGGAAAAATTATTTTCAAAAGAAATATTCAGTAACTTGTTGACGTGCAGTGAAACCAGTCATGTGTTGTACATCTGCTGCGGCGGCGGCGCCCGGACAGTGTGTCACAGCTGCTGTTTGTACAAGTAACTTGACACTTTTTAACCAGAGACGAGTCAAACTGCTGAACACTCAGACAGACTGGACTCACTGCTGTCACTGTAGCTCCGCCCCCAACAACCACTGCCACAAGTAAACTGACAACCTGTGGAAATGAGACATCCGGTGCGCCGTAGGAAGGTCGCACTGACAATGGCTCCGCAATCAACTCGTAGTTTTTTGTTTATTATTACCTGTATAGCTTTTATTTTTGTACGTACTGCACTGTCGTTCATTCAGTATGCTCAACAAGCACTTTTGGATATTCGTTCGTCACTGGATACGGACTTTCTCTCCACTTACTGGAGTACGTGCTGCGATTCCTTTGTCTTGCCGCCGTTGTGTTTACCAATACGCCGACGGAGGAGAAAGAGAAGAGGCAAACGTGCCGGTATCCTATGCAGATCTCGGACGAAACACTGCAATCCGCCGTTACCGAGCATTTTACTGGCAAATGTTCAATCCCTGGACAATAAAATGGACGAACTACACGCACGGATTAACTTCCAGCGGGACATTGCAAACTACTGCGACCTGGCTAGACCCGACGGTACCTGACTCGGCTGTTACCCCAGCTGGATTTTCCATCTACCGGCAGGACAGAACTACGGAGTCAGGTAAACGCAGAGACGGTGGGGTCTGCATTATGGTTAACTCTCGCTGGAGTTCGGATATAGCAGTGCTTACAAAACACTGCTCACCCAACAGATCTACGGATGACGCCATCGCCCTGACGGTGCACACCGCCCTCTCCCACCTGGATAAGAGTAACACATATGTGAGGATGCTGTTTATAGATTACAGCTCGGCATTCAACACAATTGTGCCCGCTAAGCTCGTTCCCATGCTCAGGATCCTGGGTCTTAACACCTCCCTTTGTAACTGGATCCTGGACTTCCTGACGGGCAGACCCCAGGTGGTGAGAATGGGTAACCTCTCCTCCTCTGTACTGACCCTGAGCACCGGAGCCCCTCAGGGCTGCGTACTCAGTCCCCTCCTGTACGCCCTGTTCACGCATGATTGTGTGGCCACGCGCAGCTCTTTAAGTTTGCAGACGACACCCCCATCCTGGGTCTCATCTCCAACAACGATGAGACCGCCTACAGAGAGGAGCTCAGCGCCTTGACAGAATGGTGCCAGGACAACAACCTCTTTATCAACGTCTGCAAGACTAAGGAAATGATCGTGGACTTCAGGAAGCGACAGGGGGGGTCACGCCCCCATTCACATCGATGGAGCTGAAGTGGAGAGAGTCTCCTGCTTCAAGTTCCTCAGTGTGTTCATCAATGATGACCTCTCCTGGTCCAGGCAATCGGACGCGGTAGTAAAAACTGCCCAAAAGCGCCTATCCTTCATGAGGAGACTCAAGAAGTTGCCTGTCAAAACTCTCACTAATTTCTACAGGTGCACCATTGAGAGCATTCTCACTGGCTGCATTACTACCTGGTACGGCAGCTGCTCCGCTGCTGATCGTAAGGCCCTCCAGAGGGTGGTGAAGACAGTGGAGCGCATCATTGGCTGCCACCTCCACACTGTGCAAAGCATATACCATACACGATGCCTCAGGAAAGCACGGAAAATCATAAAAGACTTCAGCCACCCAAGCTGTGAACTGTTCTCGCTGCTGCCGTCTGGTAGACGTTACCGAAGCATCCAAGCACGGACTACCAGACTCACAAACATTTTTTACCCCCAGGCCATCAGGCTTCTCAACCAGCAGTGATCACATTGATCACATGATCACCTCAATGGGTAGGAAAAGCAGGTGTGAAAGGTCCAGGTCAGGGATTTCCTCGTACTCCTCCTCCCCCATACTCACGCACAGAATAGCACTCCTACACTTTATATTTATAATATTTAATACTCCTTTATAATATTTAATACTCTTATTCTTACTGTCCATATTGCCCATCTTTACTGGCTTTGGAACTGCTGTACTTTTGCTATTTTTGCCCTTATTTGTGACTCTTTAACATTTAATATTTTATATTTTCTTTTTTTTTTCTTTTTTTCTTATGCCTACTACGTAGTTGTTGCTTGCCTTGTCCTAAGAATTTCATTGTTCAGAATGACCTTGTGTGATACTGTGCATTTGATAAATAAAACACTTTGACTTTGACTTTGAAAGACTGCTGTTAATTTACTAATTTCAATGGAGAGTTTTAGTGTCCTCTGGTCAAAATGCTACTGATTTCAGTGGAGAGTTTTAGTGTTTTTATATGGATGCTGGTTGTTCAGGTGGAGAAGGGCGGGCCGGCGAAGAGCCATTTTCCAGACATGTACAGAGAGTTCGAGTCCCTGCAGGCACAGGTGAGGAAGACGGCGCAGGAATACATCTGCAACCCGCAGGGCATCAACACTGCGCTGGAGGTCCGCAACATCGAGGTGAGGGCTGTTCTATTCTGTTCTGTTCTATTTTGATCTATTCTGTTCTGATCTATTCTGTTCCATTTTGTTCTATTCTGTCTAGGGGTGCAACGGATCACAAAACTCACGGTTCGGATCGTGTCACGGTTTTGAGTCACAGATCGGATCATTTTTCAGATCAGCAAAAAAAAAAAAAAAAAAGGGTTAGGGTTAAATTAATTTAAAAATGTGCTACTTTGGCTCTGATGCAGCCGCCTCTGTCTGTAGTCACCACTCTGTAGTCTCGCTCAATGTCCCGCCCACAGCACTATCTGATTGGTTACACGTCACAAGTAATAGCCTATCAACACTGAAGGCTTTGCCACAGACAGGCAGGCAAAGAGACCGGAGCTTCTCCGAGCGGAGCTGCGTGTCGAAGGGAAGGCGGCATATTGCCGAAGTTGCAATAAACATCACAATCTTGTGATCTATTTCAATGATGACAAGCATGCCCAGTTTCCCAGTTACACCACTGAAAATGCCCGAAGTCACAGCCTACGGGATTTCACTCAATGGAGGCGAAAGCGACGGCTTTTAAATCAGTCGCTCTTCCTTGTTTTTTTCTTCCCTAACGCAATCATTGCGCTTCAGAGTAAAACACAGCACGCATCTGTCTTGTCTGTATCTTTTCACTGCAACTCTGCATCGAGATTTAGGGAATTATTACTTTAAAAAGTAACAGTGGCAGTAAAACTGTATTTCACACTATGATGGTTAAACTTTGCAATTAATCCACGGTTCACATGCGTGCCGAACCGTGGGGGGGGATCCGTACGGATCAAATACGGTCCGTTACCGCTAACTCTGTCTGTTATGTTCTGTTCTTTTCTGATCTATTCTGTTCTGCTCTGTTCTGTTCTGTTCTGTTCCAGGTATGTAGTAGTACTGTGCATGTGCAGTAGTACTGTGTGGTAGTACTGCAGTAGTACTGTGCAGCATTACTCAGCATTACAGTACTACAGAGTCTGTAGTACTGTGTAGTAGTACTATGTAATAGTACTCAGTAGTACTGTAGTACTCAATAGTACTGTGTAGTAGTACTGCAGTACTCAGTAGTACTGCAGTACTCAGTAGTACTGTGTAGTACTGCAGTACTCAGTAGTACTGTGTTTCAGGTTGCCAGGTCTCTGGGAATCTTCGACGAAGTGAACAAGCTGAAAGTTCTTCCTGGGGCGTCTCACAGCTCTGCCGCTCTGACCAGCAAGAACGTTCGATACATGGAGGTAAAGATGGTTGTAATATCACCAGCTGATCAATATGCTGATCAATTCAGTCATATGAAGCCTTTTACAATGTTTTTGAACAGCCAACACACTGGCAGACCAATGAAACAGAAAGAACAACAAGGTGTAAAACAGTAAAAAGCCTTTAATACAGATCAAACAAAAGGAATAAACAACAGGCAAGGCAACAAGGATAAAAGGAGTTAAAGCCAACGAAACTGACTCTAAGTTCCACAGGCAAGTTGATCCAAAACCAAAAGTCTGGTCAGCTTTAGTTTGGGTGCAGGAACAGAAAGGAATTTCAGAAAAAAGTAAAACATTTTACGGGGCCTTAAAGATCTAAATATATATAATTAGAGGATAAAACTTAAAGCAGACTTGATTTTTCATCTGAACGATTCAGTTATTGATCCATTGAAATCAAACACAGAAACTCGCCCTTTCCAGAATTCCAAGATGCTGCCGCCATCGAAGAGATTTAAGATGGAGAACAGCGTTCCTGTCCATCAGAACGGCATAGAGACGCCCAAGAAAGGTAGGAGTACTACACTGTACTACTTATTACTGCAGTAGTACATCAATACTGCTACACTGTACTACTTACTACTGTAGTAGTACATTGATACGACACTGTACTACTTACTACTGCAGTAGTACATCAATACTGCTACACTGTACTACTTACTACTGTAGTACTACGTTGATACGACACTGTACTACTTACTACTGCAGTAGTACATCGATACGACACTACTACTTATTACTGCATTATTAAATCAACACTACTGCAGTACTAGGTCAGTACTACACTGTTCTGCATATTACATTACACTGCGTGATTTAGCAAGCGCTTTTGTCCTAAGCGACTTACAATAAGTGCATTTTGTCAACAGTAGTCAAACCAACGGTATATCACAGTCTTTATCAGCTAAGCCTTCAGTAGGAATGAGTAGCATTTGTAGAATCCGTTTTTTTGTGTTTTTTGTTTTTATTGAGAGAAGAAGGGGAAGAAGATTGTTATATGTACAATACATATTCCTACATACATTGCATATTCCTCGGAGGCTAATGTTTCTCCTGCTGCTCAACAAAATCTCCAACGATATAAGCTGCATTAGTAGATGGAGCTCTGGGCCCCTGCAGAGTAGCTATCACTCCTCCTGAGGCCTAGCTCTGACCATTGGCGTCGTTCAGAGGCCAAGCCCAGAGGTTGAGCCGTCGTGGTTCCGAGTGCCACAGAGAACCCGGCCTGTGACAGCAGGTCAGGTCTCAAAGGCAGCTGCCACGGAATCCCTGCAAGGAGAGACTGCAGAAGGCTGAACCACGGGCGCCTGGGCCAAAACGGGGCAATTAGAATCAGGTTGCGCCCTGCCAACTTGTTCCTGTCCAGGGATCAGGGTAACTGGAGGAAAGGCGTACATCAGCCCTCTTGGCCAGTCGTGGGCCAGGGCATCCAGATCCAGAGGTCCCGGTGGTTCTGTCACTGAGAACCAGAGGGGGCAATGTGTGTTTCTTGAGGAGGCAAAGACGTCCACCTGGGCTCTGCCAAACGTCTCCCAAAGCTTTTGCACAACCTGATGATGCAGGCATGCCAGCCCCCCTCTCTTGAGAGCATATCTGCCACTGTGTTGCGAACCCCGGGAATACATGCTGCCTGAAGAGATGCTAGATGTTTCTGGGCCCATAGGAGGAGTTTCCTTGCCATGCTGTGGAGAAGTTGAGATCTCAACCCCCCTTGGTGGTTGATAATAGTCAACCACTGAAGCATTGTCTGTCCTCACCAGCACACGCTTGCCTACCAAGGAAGGGTGGAAACACTGCAGAGCATGAGCGCCACATCAACAATGCCCTTAGACACTGCATTGATACCACCAGACGACCGTGCCTGTGGTGCTTTGGGTAAAGTCTGTGGGAGTTGAACCACTGCTGGAGTGGTCTGAGATGGTGCAGGCCCAAGTGAACCAGTAGTGATGTAGCACGTGTGCCGGGGAAAACATACAGAACCTTAGTCGCTTTAGCCAGTGATTTACCCCCCGCAGATTGAGAATGGGGTAAAACCCACCCCCTTTCTTGAGAATAAAAAAATATGTGGAGTAGAACCCCACGTAGTTCGTTCGTAGATGGCTCTAGCCTCCTGATGGCTTTCTTGCCTAGGAGTGCTAATATCTCCTTCAGGGGGTTGGCCACTGAAGTAATTTGGATGCCCTTGAAAGGAGGAGGCCGGCTTCTGAACTGGAGTCTGTACCCCTGTAGCATAGTAGAAAGAACCCAGGGGGACTCCACCTGCTCCTTCCAGATTGCCCTCTTGAAGCCGGTAACCCCGTCCTCTTGGGAGCCAGCCATCTGGGCCCCTCAGACTAATTCCTCCTCCAACGGCGGTCATCCTGCCTGCGGCTCTCGATTCTCTGCTTAGCAGGGTTTTGTGGGGCATTCCAGGGGAAGGCTAGTAAATGTACCCTGCATAGAGGAAGGGAGCAGAGGTAGCGCCTAGAGGTCACCACCTGGGCCAGAGCCTTACCATTGGCCCAGGCCATGTCCCTCTGAATCTGGGAGATCTGACGAAACACTTACTCTACCTCCTTAATATGTTCTCCTGCTCACTGTGACCTGAGGCAGGAGTTTTTGTAGGTAGGCCTGAAGAAGCAGTGCTGCATTAGATAGGCGACCTAACACCATAAGCAACCCATAGACCGATTAAGGTCGTTGTCGAACATCCTGGGTGGACCAGGTTTAAGGCGGGGGCTTTTCCCAACAACATCTTTGTCTGACAAGACCACGGCCACTATCTTTGTGTCCATGGTTGGGTATTCACAGAGGCCAAGTGAATCTGGCTCTCTGACAAAAGCCCAAGGCCCAGAATCTGGGGTAAAATGGTAGCAGCCCCTCCTCTTGGACTAACCTTCCATCATGGCCTTGTTAAAGCCAAATATGGGGACCGCAGGTGTTCTTCCCCCGGCTCCATCCTGCGTGAGGTCCAGTGCCACAGCAACCCTCTCCAACTGGAACCCTTTTTGATGACCTGGGCCTGCTTCCCGGGTGCTCAGTGCCACCCTCAGAGGGCTCACTCAACTGTACAGCCTCTCTGTGATAAACAGAGTTGGTATGATCCCCAAGGAAGAGCCCATCACTGGCCACCACCGAGAGAGCGTCCTCCATGAGGAGCATACTCTTGCTGACGCCAGCCTGCTCTGGCTGTGGAGTGGGAACCCGGGCTCTCTCTCACTCTTCCCCTATCACGTTTCCTAGGGGGAGCTCCTGAGCAGCTGGAAGGGAGGCAGAGTCCTGTCCTCCTTAGCAGAGGCCAAGGAAGCCTGAGTTACCCAGGAAAAACATGGTCTGCAAATGGGCTGTGTGTAAACACTCCGAAAAGACAGAGCAAAACAGGCAACTATTCCGATGCTTCACTGCCTTCTCAGCATGGTCCAACCCCAGGCAGTTCACACTTCTCACAAAGATATGACATGGTGGAGCAGGCACTGAAGCCACCCTAACAAGGGTCCATGCTCCCAATATACTGAACCCCATAAGGGAATTACAAGCCTTTTTGAAAGTAAACAGTTATACCAATGGCTGTCCCATAAGGGTCTTACACCTCGGCCGCTGCAGCCCAAAGCCAACAAGGACACTAGGTAATGGGGATGACCTGTTGCCTCTAATATTATATATGTAACCAGCAACTTACACACCCGCCAGGCCACCAGGTTATGGCAGTGGCCTGCTGCACAGCTGTTGTTGAGTAGCAGCCAAGCCACCAAGTTATGGTAATGCAGGCTGAAACTACAATTTAAGCAGGAAATCTCAACTGGGTTTCCTAGAAGGAAAAAGGAGAGAAAGAAAGCAAACCTTAGCTCAGCTAGTTATCATAGCAGAAGCATGAGGCAGTAGCTATACAGATAGCTGCTAACAAACTGACACTAGAAGCAAGTAGCCAAAGGTACAAACAGTAAGCAATACTCCAAGAAATACTCGTATGGAAGGGCTAACAGTGTAGCTGCTCCAGGCTAGATCCCTCCACTGGGAATGCTAGTGAATCGTAAAATCCCTCTGCTGCGGAGTGATATCAACATTGGAGTGATCCAACTGAGGGAAACATAACCAGCATAGAACTTAGAACCTAGATCTTCACCGTGTAAAACTTGTTTTTTTTTTTTTTTTTTTCTTCCTTCAAAAGTGGGGACCTCTGCGACTCCTGTGACCTCTGCAACCCCTGTGACCTCTGCGACCCCTGTGACCTCTGCGACCCCTGCAACCCCGGTGACCTCTGTGACCTCGACCCTGAAGTCCTGCTCCGTCGCTGTTTCTCCTCTGGTCTCAGCGGGACCCAGACTCTCCACCACCGTCTCCTCCTCCAGGTAACTCCTCCCCCTGTCTAAGCCAAGTCCTCCCCCTGACCAAGCTAACTCCTCCCCCTGTCCAGAGTAACCCACTAATCCTTGTGAGCTTGACTGCAGTGGGAGAAGAGATTTTTTTAGTCATTCTGTATTTCTGTTCTCCTAGCTCCTGTAGCCCCGCCTCCACCAAGCCGTCG
Source organism: Centroberyx gerrardi (assembly GCF_048128805.1). Lineage (NCBI taxonomy): Eukaryota > Metazoa > Chordata > Actinopteri > Beryciformes > Berycidae > Centroberyx > Centroberyx gerrardi. The sequence goes on from NC_136013.1 coordinate 1,016,588, forward strand.
TCTGCCCTGTCCTCGCCCACAGCCATGGAAGTTACCCAGGAAGCTCCAGGCAGCGAGGGGGAAGCTGCAGACTCTGCTGCCCAGGAAGTGTCCCTGCAGGCGGGGCAGGCAGGCTCCATAGAGGATCAGGTTCTGAGCACCAGTGACATCGCAGCCCAGATGAAGGAGCTGGAGAAGGCTTTGGGTTCGAGTCCGGAGCCGGCAGCAGAGAGACGGCAGGCTCCTCCCTCCGGCTCTGCCCACACAGCCGCCTCCTCTCCGCCCCAGCAGAGTGAAGCTGCCCCGGCTGTGACTGGAGGTGTGGTGGCCTGCGAAGCCAAAGGCCTGCAGGAGGGCCAGGAGATTTACATCCAGACTGAAGGTCTGACCATGCAGCTGGCCGAGCCGGGGTCAGACCGGATCGTGATCGTCAACGGGCCGGACGGGACCACCATGCATATCCGAACCCCGGAGGGCGTTCCCCTGGAAGCTGTCCACGCCCTGCTGGGCATCGAGGCTTCAGAGGGCCGAGCGCCGCAGTGATCCGCCTGGACACACACATATGTATATGTATATATATAATATAATATATAATTTATATATACATAGATAATGGACTGATTAAATCTCGCTGTAGACTGAAGTGTTTTTTAATGGAGACTAAGGCTGGGCTTCCACTGGGACAAGAAATATGATTTTGGATCAAGCTCACTGATGTTTCTCAGTAAATATCAGATGGAGTTAGATGATTCTGTTCTGGTGCGACTCTAGCCTCAGTCTGTATTGAGGATGTTTTTTGAGTTTGGAGGCGACTTATAGTATTTGTTGCAATGTCCTTCCTTCCTCTATCTGGAGACCAAACCTAAACAGCAAGTCAAGGATACTGAAATTCTGTTGGAAAGAACACGTTCCAGCTCCTATAGCCTTCTCCAAAAACTCACTAGTTTCTTCACCAAAAACCCTAAACTGGCTAGTCTGTTCTCTAAAAACCCTGAACTCAGTATCGCTCAAACTGCAGCATGTTGGCGAAGGGAAGTGGTTCATTTTACAGACGGGACAGAGTCACAGCGGGCTGGAAGGATGAGAAGTAAACTAAAAAATACAGTCACAAAACTCAGTTCTGCTCTTGGTTTAACCATCTGTTCATTTAATAGAGCTTAGGAAAACAAGGAGTGGACGCTAGAGTCGTGACATCAGTGTCCGCTCCTCTGCTCTTGGTGTTTAGTGTTCAGTAACAGGAAGTAACGATCCTTCATGCTGTCCATCCTCTGGTGGTTTTAAGGTCTCTCCAGTATTCTTTGTAAATTTGTAAACTTGTTCTTTTTCAATGTTTTCATATTTGATAGGAATAGCCCTTCATTTAAGAGAGAAAAAGTGCTTAGTTGGTTGTGATATGTTTATATGTAGATAAATATGGAAACAAAGTTAAAAAAAAGTTGCACTATTTTATTACTTTTTATAAAAATTCCCAGCGTAACATTTTCCAAACGTAAGCTTAGGTTTGTACTACCTTGGGAAATTTATGCAAGGATGGGACATCAAAAAAAGAAATTTGGAGGAAGTAGTACTTTTATTCATTTTCATGTGATTGTTCTGATTGCTGAATGCAGTACAACCATTTCATAAGCTGGTCAGTCCAGTTCAACATGTTCCTCCAATAAAATGATGAGAAACTCAACATTGTGCTGTGAGTCAGTGGATTTCTTCATGTCTCAGAACACACGTATATTTATGTAATAAATATCTATCAACAAATATTACAAATGTAACCCTTTGCAGGCTCACAGTCCGGCTCTGCTCACAGCAGCATCACATCATTTCCTCGTTAAAGCGGCCGGTGTCCGGTCTCCAGCAGCAGCGCCTCCAGCGTCAGCCGGGCCTGTGGGAGGATGAAGGGCTGCTGCAGCCAGCAGGACAGGTAGACCATGCAGAGGTCAGAGGTCATGGTGTGGGCCACTTCCTGCAGGACGGCCCGCTTCAGCCTCAGCTCCTGGCTGTAGGAATTGAACAGGCGGAGGGATGCTTCCACTGCAGAGAGGAGGAACCTTTAAACCTGAGTTGCAGATGGATGTCCAACATGGTGCATGTATACAGGACGTTATGTTGTCATGGTGACGCCTGTCTGTATGATCTCATTAGATTTTGCTGATATTTGCAAACTACTTGGAAAAACTGCTGTAACTCTTTAATTCGTATTAATACCAGCTGTGTCATGTGAAGTATGTTGACAGAAATATTTGCTAATTAATGCATTAATTAGCGAATGAATGACCTAATGAGCATAATTAAAATATCTAGCCCATCAGTAGGACTAACTGGCCCAGACTCACCAAACTGAGCTGTGGTCCAGCTGTGGAACAGCGGAATCTTCCGGCCTTCGGCTCCAAATTGAAACTCTTCCAGATGTGCGATTCCTCTCTGTGACTCCAGCAGACGCTCCATCTTACAAACCACTGCATTCTGGAGGGAGGGAGAGACTCTTTTCAACATGGAGAACATTTATTATTATGATTATTCCTGTGAGTGATGAGCTGCAGAAAGTAAAACTTCACCATCTTGTCCACAACAGCCAGCAGCTTGCAGCACTCCTCCTCCAGCTCTCCGCTCCGACCTGCAGCTCGCTGCGGTTCAGGAGGCGGAGCTTCATCCACCACCTGCTGCTCCGTCTGGGAGCTGAGGACAAGAGTGATGAGACATTCAGACTGTGCTGCACTGTACTGATGAAAACTTTATTGATCCCCAAGGAACCCAAAAACTGAGGCAGCCACCCTACACACAAAACACACACAGACGGTATACACTTCAGCATCAAACACTTGATTATCTGCCGTAGTTCAACATCATATCCAAGATTTAGCCATTATCCAGTGTTACTAGAAAACATCAGTTAAAGCAATATTCCCCTTAGTTTAAACTTAGTTTCAGGTGTCAGGTCTCCCCTTCTGAGCAGAATAACCAGGTTCAGGTTCAGGTTCAGGTTCAGGTTGAACATGGAGTAATCTCACTCTGTCTCAGACTGACGGAGGTCTGGAGAAATTCTTGTCAGAAAATGTAGGATCAGAGACCTTGTGGATCCAGAGGAGCCGTTTGATTGGCTCAGAGTTTGAAAACACACGGCGCCTCGCTTTCTGTCCAGTAGAAACTAATTTCCTGTTTCAGTTCAGCTGCTCTAACCATAAAAACAGATGAAAACTTCCACTGAGTGGATGAAGCCTTCGCAGCTTCTGAGCTCCAACACAGGACGGAACGGCTGTTTACGTTTGATGTATCAAACCCGGCCGACAGCCTGTGATGCATTATGGGGGAGAGAAATGTCTCGTTTCAGTAGTCTGTGATGGTGGAACAGGAAGTCGTTCTAAAGGCCAAAGGGACTGAAGCTGCTGCTGGTGGAAGTTCAGAGGAAGACGAGAAAATACAGAGTGGGGAACGTTCTGTAGGAAACACACAGGTGAGCAGCAGCGCCAGGCTCCGCCCCCAGAGCAATCTGATTGGTTGACGGCAGCCCACAGAGGCTCCGCCCTTTTCTAACCAACTGCTCTGCTTGAATTTCAGAGATACAGACAGAGCGTCTTACTCTTTCAGTCTCAGGTTGACGATCCTGCTGGCGGCGCTGAAGCCTTCGTCGTTCAACTTCTCCCACCTGAGGATCAGGTTGTGCCAGTCGGCCGCGTTGTCTTTGATCTTCCTGGCACTTCCTGTGACAGCAGAGCACTTCCTGTTTCCTGGGGTCACAACGCTGTCACCTGACTGGGCTGGAGGGGGACGTGCAGTCAATATTAATCAGTAATAGTCATTAGTAATCAGTAATATTAATATGGATATGATGAGCAGGTAAAGCCAATCATTGTTAATTTAATTCAGCCAGAACAGACTGATGAGTTAAGAAAGTTGTATTACTTTACAATAACACAGCCTTTAAGACCAGGAAAAGTAACATTTAAGCTTTTTCACAATATTATGATGACCAAAATCCCAGACGGTATCTAGTCTCATATCACGATATCAATACAGATATTTCGCCCAGCTCTCTATTCTAACTGCTGGAATACCTCTTATTATTATTATTATTATTATTATTATTATTATTTCTCCTGTATTTGGTCCAATAACTGGGCCATATGTTGCTTTTTCTATTTCTTTTTTTTAATTTTTATTTAAATCTAAAGACAGTAGCATGTAACCTGGCGGTCTATAATGAGATGAGACAGACTTCACACTTTGTACACGTTTGTCCACATGCTGAACCATCTGCCAACAGACAGAACCATAAAGCCCACCTGTCAAAAGTTTCTCTCATTTTTTATTTTTTGAAAAACCTTTAAAAACTAACCCTAACCGCAGGTTGGCATGAAGTCTGGTACAAACAATCACATAACCTAACCCTAACCTAAACTTAACTTAACTTAACCTAAACCTAACCTAACTGTAACCCTACTGAGAGATCGGTCTGAAGTTTTTTAAACTTTACTGAGTGACTTAATGAGCTTAATACCAAGTTCTGTTACTGAGAACAAACTCAAACTACGATGAGAGAATAAATACTACTACTAATACTACTGCCACTACTACTACTACTACTACTACTACTACTGGCTGCTACTGCAGACAGTCATACTGTCAAGTTATTGAATAACTGTTGTTGAGAAAAGCAGCTGATTAGCAGCAGATAAAGTAAAGTATATATTTATATTTATTTATATTTACTGCGGTTACCTTCCATTGCAGCCCGTCTGCTGCAAAACAAAAGATGACGTCTTGATTATTTACTGCAGCCTCAGTTCGCTCCTTTAAATCAGCAGATAAACAATGTGCTGAGCAGCTGCCACATTAAACTGAGAGCAATATTTCCGCTTTCTTCTTCTTCTTCTTCTTCTTCTTCTTCTTCTTCACCTCTGAGTTTAATGGTAAATATGTTCACATCGCCCTCTGTTGGTTCGGAGTGAAATGAATAGAATATAAAATAAGTACTGCACATGTGCAGTATCTATTTTATATTCTATTAATTTCATCTTTAAAAAATAAATATCTGACATCCTTCATTATTCAAGCAATATACTGAGAGTTTGAATTGTATATAGCCTACATATCAATACTCACGTAATGTTCCCAGGAACCTATTTATTATTTATAATTTACACACTTGAATGTTGAATTATATTATTTAAATGACTGAATGAGTTAAAATAGTTTGAGATGGTTGTTTATCTGTTTTTATTTATTTTAATGTTCACTTTATATTCAGCACTTTGAGCTGCAAACCGTATGAAAGGTGTTTTACAAATAAAGTTTATTATTATTAGAAATGATTATACAGCTGTGTTTTCCATTAGCCTATTATTCAAATTCATATACCAACATTCCTCACATACATCTGAAAGATTTCCTTTGAAGGACTTTATATGAAAAGACTCCGCCTGCAGACTCTCTGGCCAGTGACGTACCAGGCGTTACGTCAGAGTTTTGCTCCCTCAGCGCAGACTGTCAGGCTGTCAATCATCAGCTCGCCTCTTTCTGCAGTCTACACTCTGTTTATGAAATCTAAAAGAAATTAAAAACTTCTCCAAAGCTTTGTAACTTCTCATGATTTCACAGCCATGCTTTGTTAGTGAAAGTGTTTTACAAACCTCATGTAACTTGATAAGCAGTGAGCTGCAGTTAGCTAACTAGTTTGGAGAAATAGACCATATTTAACATGATTTCTTCTTAAAAATGGTCATTGTTAGTCTCTAGCTGTAGTAATTATACATGAGAACACACCTGACTTCAGTGATAAAATGTTAAAACACTTGAGGCAGTAGGCTACTTCCTGCCGGACTGCATTTCACAATTAATTCCTCAAAGGCAGCAGGTGCAAAGCAATGTGATTTCATAAAAGTTCGCAAAATGAGCACAAAGTCTGAAACACAGATTACGTGCTGTGGACACAAATTATGCTTCAGATTCTGGATTCTGTCACAATAACACAATTTTGACACAACATTTTCAGCTAAAAGTTTAGGCAACTAAAACAACTTGGTTAAGGTTAGTGAAAGGCTTTGGTTAAATTATGATAAAAACTTAAAGCTAAAAATTAAAACTTCACTTGTGGTTGAAATCTTCTTGGTATGACTTGAGAATCAACCCCAGGTCATTGGAATTGAAGGTAAATGTATTTGCCCGACCACAACGCCCTGACTTTCCACTGCGCTACTTCAGTGTCAGAGTACTTCTAGTTTATAGTTTCCTCCTTCATGTAAACCTTCACTGCTGGGCACACGGAGTTATCTGACTTTTCGTGCACAGAACACATTTGCATTTTAAGACTTTATTTCATAAAATCTCAGGAGACCAGGCTGGTACAAAGTGATGCTAGCTGCAGTTTGCTAAACAACCAGAGGTGTGACCAAGTCTGCTATGCCGGAGTCCCAAGTCAGTCCCAAGTCTTGAGGCACAAGTCTCAAGTCAAGTCGCAAGTCTAATGTAGATTACCAAGTCATGTCCAAGTCAAGTCCATGTCATTAACGTCAAGTCTCAGGTCTAAATGTAGAACAGCAAGTCAATTCAGATCAAATCAAGAGTCCAGTATCAATTTAATATCTTAAAGAAAACTAAATATCTAGGACTTTTCAATGCAATATGGTTTTAATAGGATAAAAACTTGGTAAGAGCATCATGAGTTTGATTTCTATAATCAGTTTCAACTTCAATAAATTCAATCATTCCATACAAATTCAGAAAACAGAATTTAAATTCAGTCGTCCGCTGGAACAAATCTCATCACTTTCAATCTAAGTCATTTACACAAACACAAGATCTCAAGTCAAGACTTTAGAAACCTTTTCAAGTCATCAAAGTACAAGTCAGAGTCGAGTCCCAAGTCACCAGAACCCAAGTCAAGTCAAGTCTCAAGTCTTCTCTTCATGCATCAAGTCAAGTCTCAAGCTATTAAAACTGTGACTCGAGTCTGACTCGAGTCTAAGTCATGTGACTCTAGTCCCCCTCTGTCGTTTACAGTAGTCTGTAAACGACAGAAGCAGAACGACACATTGAGCCTCAGGACAACAGACCTCTAAAAAGTATTCTAAAGAAAGTTATGAGAATGTCCCGCAACTATTAATATTGACAGAATATCACTGAAGTGTATTCATGTATAGTTAGGGATACAACAATGGCTAGTTTTAAGATGAAATCATGATAATTATAGGCACCTCTCCAAAACTTTAGCTCCTAGGTTAGGTACTAGCCAGCTAACAGCATTACCATGTGGTGCAGTTTGATTATCACTTGCAGTTGACAGAGACGAGCCGCCGCCTGGTCACTGCTGCCTGGACACCGCCGCCTGGCAGACCGTACTGAGGGAACTAAAGTTCCTCAGGCAACACAGACAGGACAACAAGGAAGAGGAAGAAGGAGAAATGACGGGTGAGTCCAATTTACTTTCAGAAATAGATTCAGTCTGTAAAGCTTTGGTAAAAAGACTCAGAAGAATCAAACAGTTAATAGAAGCATCAGAATCTATGAAACATTAGTTAACTGAAGAATCAGCATCTATGAAACATTAGTTAACAGAAGAATCAGAATATATGAAACATTAATTAACAGAAGAATCAGCATCTATGAAACATTAGTTAACAGAAGAATCAGCATCTATGAAACATTAGTTAACAGAAGAATCAGCATCTATGAAACATTAATTAACAGAAGAATCAGCATCTATGAAACATTAATTAACAGAAGAATCAGCATCTATGAAACATTAGTTAACAGAAGAATCAGCATCTATGAAACATTAGTTAACAGAAGAATCAGAATCTATGAGACATTAGTTAACAGAATAATGAGCATCTATGAGACGTTAATTAACAGAAGAATCAGCATCTATGGAACATTAGTTAACAAAGTGAACACCATGACTCTGGGAGAACTGCAGCTTCCTGAAGAAGTTTGGGTTCAGGTGTTCAGCTTCCTGTCAGTTCAGGACAAACTGAGCGTCCGGGCGACCTGCAGGTACTTCAGAGAAATCCTGGACAAATCCTGCTGCCTGTGGAAAGGTTTCTCTGTGGTTCTCAGTAAGTTCTCTGCCTACAACCGGCAGTTTTGGAGCAGCTTAACCCAAAGGAACATCGGCAGCGTGGTGGTGCGGAACGGCAGGAGGAAGAACCTGAAGCAGCTCGGCATGTGGCTTCCCGCCGTCGGCAGCATCGCCTTGGAGAACTGGTCCGAGGTCAGCGCCGACGAGCTGAAGCTCTTCTCCAAGCTGCGGCGTCTGGCCGTCAGATCGTCCGTCAGCCCGCTGAAGGTTTCAGGGTTTCTGATTCCTCTGAGTCTGCAGCTCACCCAGCTCAGCGTCTGTAACGTCAGACTGGCCTGTCCCGCCACCGACTTCATCAACGCCGTGTCCAACATGACGCGTCTGACCTCGCTGCTGTTCCACCATGATGGAAGTCAGCGCATTCCTCTCAGGGATTTTCATGCCTTGCTCAGCGGCCTGCCGAACCTGCAGCACCTGTCCTGGGAGATGATCACCTATAAAACACTGACGCATGACTTCTTTAACCCCACTGCAGGTCAGCACGCTGCGCACGCATGCACACACACACACACACACGTACACACGCACACACACGCACACAATAAAGTATTATTATTGATTCTTTTAGAATCTTTCAGATGAAGTTGGAGTTTTTATATATGAGGAGATGTATTTTAATTCTTACAGAAGATCTGTTGAAGAACCGTGAAAACAGCATTCTCTGAACCTTGAAGCCTTAGACACAGTGTGTTGTTCATATAGTTATTGCAGTAATGGTTACTGTCTCTTTAAGAAACGGCCTGGCCTGTGTTCTGTCTGTTTACTGTAGACAGATAAATTTGGATTAATGCCAGTGGATTGGAGCTGCACAGTTTTCTTACCACATCTTAACGCTATCACATTGTCATTACTTTGCAACAGTTATTCAGACTTTTACTCTATCTTGTAAGATTCATTTAATCTAGTAAGACTAAAACAGAAAGTCTTCTTCTCTGCTGCAGCCTGCGGCCGGCCGGCTGATCTGGTCTTATCCAGTCTGGAGCTGCTGAACTACGACACTGTGGTGTCACAGGAAGTCCTGCGGCCTTTGTCTCGCCTCCGCAGCCTGTCCGTCTATCACCTGTACTCTGTCCCCGGTCCAACGTGCCACCTCCAAACATGGCTGACCGGCCTGCAGCAGCTGACCTGCCTCAGCGTGCATGGTGACGCGTCTAAATATCTATTAACGTTTCATCTTATTTTATCTACACATTTGTTAACGTTTTATCTTATTCTATCTTACTCTATCGACACATCTATTAGTTGTATCTTATTCTATCTACATATCTATTAAAGTTTCATCTTATCCTACCTGAAAGAAGACAGAGGGAAGGTAACAATACTGCTGCCATTGGTCACATTTAACATTAACATTCATTCCTGTTCACTTTACCACTGACAAACACAAAATAAATTTTCCTTAAATATAGTGAGGTATGGAATTTGTCAGAACAATCATTTTTGCATAGATAGATTCCACATGATTCACACCACACACCTTTCTCACTGAGCTTTGATCACAATCACCAGTTGGGACACAAACTAGAACTAGAACAACTCTTGAAAGTCCTTTTATTTAACCAGGTAAATCTCGTTGGGATTAAATCTCTTTTGCAAGAGAGACCTGGCCAAGAGGACAGCATGGAGGAAAAAATGTACATAAAAGTTGCTGACAAGAACAACATAAAAGCAAAACACTTACATGTAGCACAAATAAATACAATCAAGATTAATAGAATCAATAAAGTACATCATTTAAACAGTGTATAAACAATTTCCAATAGAGTTACTTTCTACACCCTTCATAGAAGAGAATTCACCAAAGTAAATCATATCAGTCAGTTTTAAATTATTCTGCAGTGCGTTCCATGTAGAGGGAGCTGAGTACTTTTTTACCCAGCTCAGTTTGAACATCCTGTGAGCGTAAACCATAATGTCCAAGGTTTAGTTTTGTGTGTAGCAGTCTGTGTCCACCTGGTTTCATCAGTGTGTTTTGTGTGGCAGGCGGTCATCCTCTGGGCGTGTACGCAGACTTCCTGCCCGCCTCGCTCCGCAGCCTGACGCTGTGTGTCGACTTGACGGCTGAAGACCTGCAGACGGTCGGGACGAAGCTTCCCGACCTGCAGCACCTTCACCTGGAGCCCTGGGGCTCCGCCGGCCTCGTCGGCCTCGTTCCTCAACTCTTCCCCCGGCTCCGGACGCTCAAGATGCGGTGAGTCAACACCGTGTGCTCCTCATACCACAAGTTTGAATCTGCCTCATGACCTTTAACATCTTCGCTGCTTGGGGATCCGTCTCTCTCCCCACAGCAAATCAGGCCAATTCATTGCAGAAGACTGCCACCTCATGGATTTTTAACTTCAGTTTACTAAAACACTGAAAGAGAAGAAAAAAGAAGAAATACAAACTATGTGGGTGAGAAATACCCACAAGATGTCAAAATGACGTGTGGTAAAGCTAAATTTTCTTCAATTGGTCTCCAAGAGACAGCAGCGTAAGGGTCGGACCATTTTGAGAGTGGACTTAGGCAAATGCCCAGTAATAAAGTTTAAAATTTGGTAATGAAAGACCACCATATATCTGAAGAGGCTGCATGACCAACATATAGTAAAATATCGTCAGCGTAAAGAGATATTTGGTGTGAAGTGTTACTAAAAGTAATCGGATGCAAGATGTTTTCAGATTTTTTGGGCATGAGGCTCAAGAGAAAGGTTAACAAACAATAGAGGAGAAAGGGGGCATCCTGGGCGAGTCCCACATAAATTTTCATTCCTAATTGTCATTTTTTTTAAAGAAAACAAGAAATCTACTTTGATATTATGGATTATCTTTAGATCAGTGACAAAAAACATCTAATTGAATCCATTCTGAATTAAGGCTGCAACACCACAAAATGAATGTCAAGCAGGTTGAACACTTTCTGAAAGCACTGTATTCATGACTAAAAATACATATTAATATAAAAAAAATATATAAAATAAAAAAATATAATATGTATTTATGTATTGTATGCATTTATGTGATGTCATCTCTGCTGTCTTATCAATCCTAACATTGTTTGGACAGAAAAGTACAGCAAACAGTGAATGTCCATTGCATTTTGCGTCACTTCAGTGTGACTTCAGTGTTTTGTTGCAGGCATCACAACGTGCCAGACAGCGACTTCCTGCGTCTGCAGCAGCTGCAGCACCTGGAGACTCTGGAGATTCTGGACTCATACCACCGACCCGACCGGGATGATCCAGACCGAGTCACCTACCGGCCCGGCCCGCACTTACTGTACCTGATCGCTCAGCTGCAGAGCCTGACCAATCACAGAGTCCGAGTCGTCACCTGCAGACAGCACCGAGACCCGTTCACCTGCCACTGTGTTTAACCTCTTACTGTCACTGTGTTTAACCTCTTACTGTCACTGTGTTTAACCTCTTACTGTCACTGTGTTTAACCTCTTACTGTCACTGTGTTTAACCTCTTACTGTCACTGTGTTTAACCTCTTACTGTCACTGTGTTTAACCTCTTTGAGCAAGGCGCCCACCCCTCCCATTTAATGTCACTACAAAATCATTGCAAGGGTGATTTTGGTTCAGTTAAAAATATGGAATGAGCAGATGAGGGTAAAAAAATCTGTATTTAATGCATCACTTTCACATTTTATAATTTACATTAATTTACATGAATGTGTAGTCTGTCAGTATCACAGAAGACAGCTGACCAGGGGAATGTAGACAAACTTTATCTGTAAATAACTTCTCTAGTCAAACTCAATTTCATCCCAGGCCACATCAGCATTATGGTTGCCCTCAAAGGGCCGGTTGTAAATGTAACACTATATAAATGTATCTACTTGTTATCATATTACATAATTGCCTCTGCATTCGATTATTATTAGTTTTAGTAATAACTTAATAATTAATAACTAGCTCTGAAAGCAGAATTCTAGGAAAAATAATGGCAAATAGACATTCAAGTGTACAACTATTATACAATTTATTTGAAAAAATAAATAGTATAAGTAATAAAGTCAAAATAACAATAAAGGTTGTTCAGTTTGTGTAACCAGGTTCTGGTTCAGGTTACTCAGACATGATGTGGAGGAAGTGGGATGTGAGAGTGATGCTGCCTGGACACCAAGCAGATCTCTCCAAGTGATCAGCCTGGATATCACACACCATCCTAATCCATGGATCGATCCCTGCACATAATAACAAATACAAAACATACAAAACACAAGCACAACCATTAGAATGCACACATATTACATTGTACCTAGCTTGATTGAAAATGATATACATTTCATGATATTGTATACGTGAAGGTTTTTAAAATGCTTACCTGTTTGTCTTCTGGCCAGGTGACTGAGGTCAGTCCTGATGTCTTTTAGGTCTCCTGCGGTAACAATCCGTGAAACAGCTGGCGGTTGTCATCGCTGATGCGTGATCTGTGCTTGGCAGCACAGCTCGCGGCTAGACGCCTTCAGTGCGTGGATAACAAAATCGGGATGCATTCTGGGATATGTAGTTTATGGACACCGTACTTCCTTAACGCAGCATAGAATTGTATTGCGCAAATTATATTCTTTGCAAGCTCTCGCAGGCCACATAAAATGAGGTGCCGGGCCGGATTTGGCCCGCGGGCCTTGAGTTTGACACACCTGTGCTAGATCATTGATGGGTATAGTGGAGTGGAGTGTATGTGGAGAGCAAGAAAATGAAAAGGCAAAAGCCACCCGGGGCGCAGACAACTGGGGAGGTTTTACTAAATTGTTTTGAATGTAGCGTAATGTAGGCTATTAACCAATCAAGGGCGATGAGTGTGCGTCGGGAAGGCCCATGTTGTGCGTCGGGTGAAGGTAAGATGCCTTCGCAGTTTATTTTCATGACTTTGTTAGGCTGTGCTTTTTACATATTTGTTGTTTTTCTTGGTTGTAGGTTGCGTATTTAGCAATTGGCAATGTGTGGTGATGGTTAACGGGACATGCACGTTGCGCATTTGGCATTGCGTAATGGTGAAAGCATATGGCTATTTGGCAACAAAATACATGTCAGGAACAAGTAAAGTGCAAATTTTCATAGTAGATAATCCTATTTTGCATGGTAACATTGTGTGTGTTTGAGAGAGAGAACTGATTGATGCTGTGGGTCATTGTGTTGCAATAACAATGGGCATCATATTATTATTAGTTTTTGAGTTTGTATCACTGATGTCTTCCTACCAATATACTCCAACGCTCCACATTTCATTTAATGTAAATCTGAATAAAAGTGTCACTGAAACAGGACAGCAGATAAGAAAACAAGGATTTTTATTTCCAAATTACAAATGTAGGCTTCGCACCCATGGCTATATACAGCTGGAAAAAAAAATACAATGTTACAAAAGACAAAAACATCCGTTACGGCAATATAATCCAACCTCATGTATTCTCTCATTCCTGCCATCATGCAGTCCACATTACAGTTTATACTCCCAGAATGCAGTGGGAGTCCAGGCGCGGCGTCTGGGCGTTCAGCACCGAGTCCGTCAGTGAAACCAGTCAAATGTTCAGCAGAACTTCCCGTTTCCCGCTTCAGGTCTGACCGGAGCGTCACTCTGACACGTCGCCTTCTTTCTGCTTCTTTTTCTTCTTCTTTTTTTTGGCACTTTCCCCCATCTGGAAGAAGAAGAGGCAGCGTGAGCTCGGGTTCAACTGGGGATCAACTGAGGTTTAGCATACAGGAATACATTTAGTGGTCTTCACCATGACCCTCCAGTACTTTGGGTGGATTAGACCTTTAATCAGATTTAAACTCAGTTTTGGGGGACTAAACCTGTAATAGATGTAAACTCACCTCGCCCTCTGGCTCCGCCCCCCCTGCTGGCTCCGCCTCCTCCTCCAGCTTTACTTTCTTCTCTTTCTTCTTCTTTTTCTTCTCCTTCTTCAGCTCCTCCGCCGACGGAGTGGAAGGCGTTGTGTTCGCTCCTTCGCTGTCGCTGTCGGCCGCCTCCCTCTTCCTCTGCAGAAAGATAACCAGATTAGACGATCACTTTACGCTCAAGTTTCATGACCAATATCTGTCAGATTTTAATATCCTGGGTATCGTTTTGGCCACAAACTCACTTGACTAATGAAATAAAAATTAATAAATCTAATAAAAATTATAAACTACGTGGATCCAGCAGCGGTCTGTCTACATTTCCCCAAACTTTTTGACCTTTGACTTTTCCAGACAGAATCCTAGAGGACTGAAACCTTTAACACATTCATCTCAAACTTTACCTTCGCCGTCCCGTCGCACGGCTCCTCCTTTACCTTGGAGACACTAAACGGAAAGAAAACAAACATTGAAATATTGTTTCTTTAAAGATGTCATTAAAACATAGGCAGCTTCATTTAAAGTCTGAATACACCGTTAACCAGTCCAAATAAAACTGTTCTCAGGTCAGCAGCAGCTCTGCAGAGAGCAGGCTGCAGAAGCCGAAATCTGAGAATTTCTGTAGCAGACTGACTCCCTCAGAGAGCATGAGCAGCTCAACAAGGGATAACTGTCTGCACCGCCATCCCATAATAATGATAGTAATAATAAATGCATCATCATCTCTGTAGTTTTCATAGTTAAGCTGAACCTGGAAACATGATTATATTAGACTGGATTAGACTAGATTGTACCTGTAGTTAGATTAGACTGGATTACATTAGACTGTACCTGTAGTCTACATAGTCGTTCTTCCAGTTGGCAGGTGTGCTGCCGTTGGGTTTCCCATGTTTGTCCAGAAGACCTTTCTGAATCATCATCTTCTTCTGGCTGGCCTGGAGGTTTAAACATTTACAACAGACACTTAACTGGTGCTAAGCATTTCTCAGAACAAAAACCCAACAATTCAGGACTGGCACGAATGGATTTGTAGATGCAGAGAGAATGACTCGGAGCTAAAAGCAGCAGCGCCTGTCGTACCTTCGGGCCCAGACCCCACTTCCGAGGATACGTGTCTCTCTCCATGATCACCCTCTTGATCTTGGCGACGACGCCGTGGTCACATGTGGAGATCACCGCCGTCGTCATCAGGGCAACAGCTGAGGAGAAGAGGATCAATCAACTTATTTCAACTCTTGACAGGCGGTAAAGTTAAACCCGAGTATCTTAGATCCTTTGGTTTCACTCTGTACAGACTCGCTGTGCCTCGATAGATTAATAATCCTGAATCAAAGCATTTCTGGCACAGTGAACTTCACTCACCTGACAGATCCGTCATCGCTCTGTCAAGACAAACAATCTTTAGTCTGTCTTTTTCCTCCTCATACATCGCAGGAGTGAGTTACCGAAAACTATCAGCGCAACATTCACTGATATAAACTGTTTAACTGTTTTGCCCTGATGAAAAGGACAACATGGCTTTAGTCTCATTAGTTTAAAGGAGGGATTCGTCCCTAAGAAGCCATCAGACAAGGGTGATAGATAGCAGGTCATCATGGCGCATCAAGCGCTGCTGCAGGCTATTCAGCTCTTCATGTGGCTTCACCTTGAACATCCCCATTCACTCCCTATGGAGAAGCAGGAAACCTCACCTATACAGATGGCCTCCCCCTTCGTCGTTATGACAACGATGTCCTGGTTGATTTCAATCCCGTCTTCGTACCTCAAGACACCGGGCAGCATGATCTTCGCCCCGTAGCAGATCGCATTCACCTGGAGACAAAAACCATTTATTCACCTGGAGACAAAAACATACTTTATGCAAAAAACAAATTCCAAAGATTATTCTATTGTTGTGTTTTGGGGGCAATTCGCAAAACCATATTTCTAATTTTCTCCTTCAGTGGGAGTCAGGTGTTTGGGGAAACTCACAGCGCTGTCCTTCATCACCAGCCTCTTGTGTGACACCAGCAGCTTCTCCAGAGGGAAGATGACTCTCCTCAGGTACGTCTCATCTTTGTTGTGGTCGAACTGCCACTGAGCGTCCAGGACGTCGTGCATCGTCACCATGTTGTCCTGAGAACAGCAGCACAGCAATTCATTATTTAATCAGTGGAGGTTTCCAACTTGCACACCAAACCTGAGCTGATCAAATCCCCCCCCATAATTATTGATAGTACTCAGTTCCCTGTAGTATTACTACAAATTCAGTACCAAAAACAAACTACCTATACTGGATGTCCATCACATGAATCACAAGCATCGTACTAAAACATTCATCTTAATGTGAAGTTAGATGTTTTTATCTTACAAATCACATGTTGGCAAGAGTGAATCCCAAGTCAAAGCTGACAGAGGAAACCAGTCACTCTGAGCCGGTTTCTGTACCAAAGTTTAATTAGCAGACCTGGGGTGTTGGCCCAGGACCGAACTCAACACTTTGGATCGCTAGTTTCTGGAAACACAAACTGAGGAATAAAAAAATAACTTCCTGCAGGGACAGGAAGCTGGTCAGATTTATTCAGATCCAGAAGACTGACCTTCTCGCCCTGAACGCCGGACCGGACTCTCCTCAGCTCCTGCATCTGACCTCCGACCCCCAGCAGGAGGCCCAGGTGGACGCACAGCGTCCGGATGTAGGTTCCTGCCTCACAGCTCACCCAGAAGATTCCTGCAGCAGAGTTAGAGTTAGCTAGCGCTTCAAACTGACAAAACAGATCTATTAGCTTCTTCGATAACCATGTGACCCTTGACCTCATTTTTCAATAACCATGTGACCCGTGACCTCAACCTGTACAGAAACAGGCGAGAGAAAATCTTGCCCGTTTCCACAGGGGGTCAGAGGTCACAGTCGTCCGCTCTGTATGTTCGCACGTAAAGGCTAGCTGAGATGACCGACGGCGCCGGCTTCCTTACCCAGCCTCCTCTCTGGATCATATTCTATCAGCTTGCTCTCATAGATGGTCCGGACTCTCAGCTGGCGCTTCACGGCGGCGATGAGCGGCGGTCGCTGGAACAACGCTCCGGTCAGGGTCTCCAGAGCCTGCAGACAAACACAGTGAGCATCCAGCCGACCGACAGGTTTCCCTTTCAAACACTGAGCGCTTTATTCAGCCTGCAGACTTTCAGTAATTATATTATTTATTCAAGCCTGAAAATAGACTTACCCGAGCCAGAGTGTGCTCGTTTTCAATAGCATTGTGCAGCCGAACTATTCCCACATACTCTTTGCCTGCAACACACAGCAGAAGAGTAGTAAGGAGGGGCCGTTGGTTTTTACTGTCTGACAGCTGTCAAGCAGAGTTTGGTTCAATTCACTTTCAATAAAGGAAGAGCACCAACTTCTGTACCAAAAGTCTGATGTAATGTGTGCAACAATAATAATAATCATTAAGTTGAGCGGTCATGGAGCCGGCGCTCTACGTACCGGCGCTCTGCTGCGACTTCACCAGCCTCGTGGCTCTGTCCACACAGACGATCAGGCAGCCGGTGACTTTCGGGTCGAGCGTCCCGCTGTGACCCGTCTTCTCCACCCGCAGGATCCGCCGGATCCACGCCACGACCTCGTGAGACGACGGATTGGCCGGTTTGTCCAGGTTGATGAAGCCGGACCTGAACACAGGAGCGATCACGGTGAATAAAAAACACATTTGATTTCTCCTGAGAAAGACTGATTCCTTGGCGTTTAAATATTTCCCCTGTCTGGCAGAAAACTTTACCCCCTGCCACCTCAGCTAACCAAACGGCAGTCTGTTATCACTACTAGGTTTATCTACCAATTGAAAATAACAGGTGAACCAAAGTCACAAGCTAGCTCATTAGCAGGAGTCAGCAGTCACTGGTTTCCATGGAGAACAGACTAAAAACAGGTGAAGCCATCAGACTTGGGTGATAGATGACAAGTCATCTTTGCACATTGTGCTCGTGACATCTGAAGTCATCATGTGGCTTTACTGACAGTAAACATTTGTTTAGCAAATCAGATTTGTTTTCCATGTTCCATGCAAAACAAACCTGAAAGGTAAATAAATGAATCAACGCTACCTGACATAGTCCTGAATGTTCCTCTTCAGTGGGTTGGAACCGTTGGGCAGCGGAGTGTAGTGAGCCGTCCGGATGTTGAGTTTATCGAAATTCTGCAAAAAAAATAAAGGTAACGCAGGTCAGTAGAGTCAACCAGAAACTCTGAAATGAATGAAACTGGTGTGAAGTTGAAGCAAAACTATCCAGCCAACTTTACAGGAAAACTCCCCTCAGATACTCAGACTGTTCCAGATCAATCTGTTACACATCAGACTGTTCCAGATCAATCTGTTACAGATTTCTGTGTATTGATGTTTGTTTGATGTTACACAAAAATCTGTAACAGATTGATGTGTAACATCAATCTGTTACAGATTTCTGTGTAACATCAATCAGTTTCCATTAAGATTTGTAGACAAGCTCACTTCTGTTCAAGTCACAGGCAAAAAGTAAGAGTGAGAAAAGGTGAACATGAAACCAACCGTCTCCACTGGAAGTCAAAACTAAACTGACAGAAATGACGGCTGTCATGAAGCATGTGATCAGAACAGTAAATCGTCTCGGCGGCAGCCGGTCCAGAGCCGTGCGCCCGGTTCGGCCCGGTTAGCCGACCCGGTAGAACACCGGGCCGTCGCCGAGCCGGACCGGTCCCCCGAAACCAGAACGGCAGCGGAGGTGGCAGGCGGAGGCCGGCGGCGCTCAGAGAATGGATAAACTTCTTCATCACTTCACATACGGCTGACAGACAGCTGGGTGGAGAGACTTATTGGTTTTAATATTGGGAGTTTTATTAATCGACTCTGGAAGCTACACTACATCTTATTCTACAGTAAAAATGATCCAAGGTTAGGTAACAGTTTTGCTGTTTGAAGCTGCCACTTTAGCATTTTCCACCTTCATCAAAATGAACCAAACTGACTCCAACAGACAAACCTGAACCCTGTTCCTCTTCAGTACTGATGTCATCAGTCTGTGACATGAGCTCAGTCTACAGATATGTTTTACAACACAGGGAACTGGCTGGGCAAAACAAACAACGTTACTCACTTTCAGCAACAACGGCCACTGAGATGTGTCCAAACTGGCAACCCGGGACTCTGGTTTGATGAGGAAATCTCCACTCTGTTGGATTTCCTGTTACAACAAAGTCAGGTTAAACTCCAGTCCAACAGCAGAAGGAAAAAGCAATAAAAACAGAAACCTGGAGCTAAATCTACAGACTTACCCCGACTTCTTCTTCTGCAACTTTCTTTGCCTTCTTCTTCTTCTTCACCGACACTGCTATAAGACAGAAATAATGGCGTATTAAGCAAATTTCACCAAAAGCTGACAGTTCAACCCTCTGATAGATGACTAGCTCGGTGTCATAAAGATAGGGTTAATTGTTTTAATGCTGTTTTATTTTAATTTCATACATTATAGTTTCTCCGGGAAGCAGCCCACGTGGCCTCTCCACCAACACGTGGTTGTTAGCATTAGGATGCTAATGCTAGCTAACAGGCCATCTGGGACAAACTCCAAATTAACAGCTAACTAACGACATAAACACCTACATTTACAAGCCACGTGAAATATTTCATCTACATAATAGATGCTAAAAGGCCTGACAGCAGGAAACTGTCTTGTTTTACGGCGACGGGCCGGCAGCAGCTTTCAACGCAGGAAACCGATAAAGATACGATTGATTTTCTATCCATTTTGTCTCATTTATCTGCATGAAGTAGAAAACTGTTCGCACGCAGAAGAGCAAATTTAGCTCTAACGTTACATTTAACAAACCCGATGTGTGCAGCGGGGGCAGACTGCTGCTCGGTGGCCTTGTTTATCCGCAAAGGAACAGAAGTTACCTGCAAAAATCTGCCTGAGACCTAACCTCAACTTCCACACGTGGTTCACGGCCCTTCGTGGTGTATTTTTAACGGAAGGAGACTGTGAGATTAAAAGGCCGACCAAACCCAAAAGCGTAAACATTATTAAAATAACAGCTGCTCGGTATATAATATGTACGCCGAAGTGAAAAGTGAAACCTGACGATTAAAAAAAAGGTTGAATATCATTTTACCGGTTATGTAGCTTTGCCGATAACTAAAGGCACGTCAACACGCCAGATTTCAAATCGAGTTTGGCGTGAAGTTCTCAGTGCGAGAGAACTGCAGCTAACAGACCCAGACTGTGTTTAACTTGATGCTATGGATCAGTTTCAGTAAAACGCGGAGCTCGTTGCACACACTCACCTTCTGTGTCCGCCATCTTGAACTGAGAGACTCCACACGCCGCCTGCGCCTTCGACCTTCTTCTTCTTCTTCTTCTTCAGTTTTGTTTTATGGCGGTTGGCAAACAACTTGGAGCGCAGTATCGCCACCAGCTGGCCTGCAGTGTGAACTGTGGATTTACATCTCAGTATAAAATAACTCAAACTGTCTATCAGGCTTCTTGTTCTTATGTACTGTAGCAGAAATGTAACTGCTGCAGTACAAGAGTAAGAGCCTTATTTATAAAAGTTACCCACACACAAAAATGATGCACGGCACTTTCCACGCATATGTTGGGATTTATAAAAACAAAACTTACTTACTTATGTACATTACTGGTTACTCCACAGCTCTGCAGCAGAATCCAAGTGTCCTCAAGCCAAACGATTAAACTTTGGGTCCAAAAGTCAAACTTCAGTGTATCGGCATCAAGAAAGTTGCTCCACCACATAGAAGTGGTAACATGGATAAACTACTATCAAAAGTGAAGCCTGCTGGGTTTTTACGCTAAACGCTATGTCTCCAGCCAATTTAAATGAAGAATCTGATCTGTATATATATATATATATTATTATTATATTATTATTATATATATATATATTTTTAAACTTTTTTCTTGGCATTTCTGTTTTATTAGACAGTCACAGTAGAGAGAGACAGTCCGGTACGGTCCGCATTCGAACCCATAGATAAAGACTGAGCTTTACTGGTATGAACTCTACTGGTGGAGCCATCAGCTGGCCTGATCTACAGACATGTTCATTGTCTTATTCATAGTCTAGGAAATATAGATGTAGTTATTCAGGATTGATATATGTATAAATGCAGCATTCATAAGTAGGAGAGGCCATGTATGTGTAGACTATATGTATGAGTATGTGAGGGTGTAATAGGTGTAGCCTATATGTCTTTGTGTGTGTATATATACATATACGTACATATACATATACAGTGACTATGCATGTATAGATGTATGTGCATGTTTCTATTTGGGGTGAAACTGTTCCCTAAAAAAATCTGAACCGTTCGCTTCACCACCCACGGTTCAGGTCGCACATGCGTGCCGCTTTCCATTCGGTTCTGTGTCCCCCACTCCCCACGTGGGTCCGATCTCCCTGGAGCGTAGTGCGAGTTCAGACAGGCACAGAGCAATAACCAAACATGGGGGTAGTGATGCGAGGGTCAGGTTTTTTTTTCACACATCAACCTAGCCTACCCGAACCCCCCCCGTTCGTTCTCAATATTATCTTCAATCGACCCTAAACCGCCCCGACTGCGGGTAAACTTGTGGAACCACGGGACCCGCGGGTTTCGGATCGACTCGTGCGTCACTACTTGGGGTGTTTATAGCGAAAGATTTGTAGCCCTGTTCAGTAGTGGAAGATTTCAGTATACGATTTAAGTTGCATTTTATGTTGATGTTGGCCCACTAACCTACGATGCAGGGATATTTTATAATAACAAAGAGGAGTATTTACTTTTGACTAACCCTAACCCTAACCCTAACCCTTAGTCTGTTGATTTTGTTATACTGGACTTTAATTTTCAGTGAAAAAAGTTTTAATTCAGGCAAACTTTTAAATAAATAAATTGTGTAAATTGGAATTGCAATTGTATTTCCCCTCCCCAGTGCACCAGATATATATACCGAACCGGACCGAAACTGAGACCCCAAAACCGTGATATGAACCAAACCGTGGGTTTTCTGAACCGTTACACTCCTAGTTTCTATATATATATATATATTAGATGATGATGCTCATATGAAGAGGGCTAGATTTTATTTATGGGCCTTTTGGGGGACTTTTATTCTGGTAACCTCAGACACCGATTTCACCAAGAGCAGCAACTGACACAGCTGATGGTGATTTGTAAATTAGCACTCATTAGATCTCGCCAGATCCAACAAACTGGTATTACACACTGATCAAGGCTTGAGCCGAAACGTTTGTGCTGTTTGCTGTTTATTGTTTGTTAGAAGAAGCTGGTTTAAAAAAGAACCCAGTTTGAAAACTACGTCTAGTTACAAACACAACTCTGACACTTCCACAGCTTCCAAATATGTATAAAGCATTTCTTTGAGTCAGACATTGACAAATGTGGTAATTCTAGTTTTAATCATTTGCAGATCTGATACCTTCAAAATACTTTACAATATAACTAAGAAACAAATATAACCATTTAACGACTCATGAAATGAAATTGTCCTCTATATAGCATTGAAAACAATGCATAATTGACTTCATACTGTTTCTTAGTCCTCTTAGACCCAAGAATCCCAGCTGGAGGTCGACTGTCTGACGATATGAGCTTCTCACCTGATGAATTCAGCATTATCACCCGAGATGAAATATAAAAGAAAAATATTCGGCTACGATTAACGTTAGTAGTTTACAGAATGAGACTTGAGATGAAAAAAATGCTTTTGCCGGGGAACCCAGTCCTCTGAACTGAGTTGATCAGCAAAGCCCATCATGCCATAGGGAATTCCTGGTGTAATCTGGAGACGTACAGTAGATGTGATGAAGTGATACACCAATGTATAAGTGCTTTGACAAATGTTGAATTCTGAGGTATTCAGAGGGTGGTTCATAACAACTCCATGTCTGAACCGGTAATCCCTTAAAATAACCCCTTCATTTACATTAATTCACCCCATAATTCATGCAAAATCCCCTTAAAATTAGTTAAGGGAATTATTAATGGAGGAGACCCCATCAAAACCTCCTTAAACTCCCCTTAATGTTTGAATGCTTACTTTCTAACTTAATGATATATTCAGGGAGACAGGAACTTTCCCTTAATAACTCATTAATAACCTGTAAACCTGCACAAAAGACGTGAAGAATCCCTTAATTTCTAGTGTCTCCATGAATCAACCCATGAATAAATCCATTAAAAACCCATGATACTAACCTTACTTTTTTAAAGCTATGCTATTTTTAATGGATAATTAATTTTTTACGTAATGAAAAATTAAGGACATTTCAGGGATAAAATTAAGGGGTTTGGTTTCGTAGTGATGTGGTTTTTAAAATGTTTTGAAATCTTACTAATGTTAAGATTACAGACACATTTGTCATATCTGTACAACAGGATAACTGGATAGAATGATAGATTCCAATTTTATCCAATTAAAGGACACAGAAATAAATAAAGTCTTATGTATTGTGCTTTTCAAGATGAGTGCATTCATTTTCCATTGGTGATAGATGGAATATTTTTAAGGCTTGAATATATTTGCCGTTGCATGCTGTACTTATTTTCTGTGCTGCAACTGAAGACAGAGGAAGACAAACAGCAGAACAGAAAGACAAAATATCTCTTGAGCTTAATGGAACTACTGAAGAGTGTAATTGTAAATATTGCTTTGATATAGATAAACTGAGAAAAAAAAATAGAATGATGACACTAAAGATGACATTATCACTATTGCCTTTTTTATGGTGATTGCCTGTACTTTGTCTATGCAAAATTAAATAATGTTAATATTCATAAGTTTGTTATTTGTAACAGCGTGTGAACAAAACACCCACACATACCATGCAAAAAGATTTAGATTTGTTGATGTATTCTGTCACTTGTAATTGTAATTAAGGGAAATTATATTATTATTATATAATCACAATTACCAGGATCGGGTTATAAAATGTTTTCTAGTCATTACGGGTGACTCAATATAATTAATAATATCATCAGCTTAAATAAATAAGACATTTTAATATGTCCTGTGTTAAGTAGGACTGCAGGATGAACATGGAAAAATGTACAGACACAGCAAATCTGTGTCCAGATACCATTTGTTTGACCAAGTTGCATTGCACCCTAAAATGTTTGTAAAATCCATGCAAGTTTTCTTAACATAAGAAAAACATGTATTTATGCTAATGTAGACGTTCAAGCTACGTCTTATTTTTCATTGAAATAACTTCAGCCATCTGAGTCATGTGTACATCGATTAAAAAATTCACCATAGAATATACTGTAGCTTGAAAAGAGCAATCAGTAAAGAGACAAAAGTAATCAAGGGCAGACGCACTGAGATGAGGCATGATGTTCCAGAAAATGAGCTCTAACATTGAGTTCATCTGCAGCTAGACAAAACACAAATGTTTTTGAAAAGATTGTTGATAAACACTAGAGAAAAACAACAAAGACCTATCCTTCATACAAGTACATAGAACCTCGTTTTAAAAATAACACATTTGAAAATAGGAATGAGTATGATCTCCTGGCATAACTGTGTCAATTAACATACATTTATGGTTGAAGAATGGCAGTTGAATATTTTCAGAGTGACAATAAGACGGAAATATTTCCTGAACCAAGGATAAAACAAGGCATAAATAATTGGGTTCAAGGTTGAGTTGAAGTAACCTAACCAAACAAATACTTCAAACAGGGCAGCAGGCGTGCTGAAGCCGGTGTAGGCATCAATTATAGAATCCAGAAAAAAAGGCATCCAACAAAAGATGAAAGCACCGACCACAATACCTAGAGTCTTCGCTGCCTTCTGCTCAGAGCGTTTAATCAGTCCGCCTCTTCCTCTGTCATTTGAACTTATACATTGGCTGATGTCTTCAATCTTTCTTACATGCTCTTTAGCCACAAAAAATATTTTAGTGTACAGGCCAACCATTACAGTGCAAGGAAAGAAAAAGACAATAAGAGTGTCCAGAGTTCCCCACAGGGTGTTGAAGAGCAGGTTGCAGCTGCCCAGGCAGTAGACTGACGCCAGGTATTCTTCTAAACCGGCGACATTGGCCTTTGAGTACAGCAGTCCGTAAGAGTAGAGAGCCGCCAACACCCAACTGGCAAATACCATGAGGCAAGCCAACGACATGGTGATGTTCCTGGAGTAATGCAGAGGGTTGCATACCGCTTCGTGTCGGTCCACAGCGATGCAGATGAGGTGGAAGATGGAGACGGAGGTGAGGAACATGTCGAAGCTGGAGTGCAGCAGGCAGAAAGCGTCTCCGTAGAGCCAGCAGCCTCGAACTGCCCGCAGTGCGCTGAACGGCATCACAGTGACGCCCAGCAGCAGGTCGGCCGCCGCCAGAGACAAAATCAACACGTTGGTGGGATTCTGCAGCTGCTTGAAATGAGCGATAGACACAATGACAACAGAGTTCCCCACAACAGTAACCAGCATGCCGAAAACAAACACCACATACAGGGCGACCTGGGTTCCCACACTGAACTGTGTCCGGACACAAGACACATTTGAGCCTGGGAAACACTGTTGCTCTTCAAAAGTCGTCATCATAAACACAAAGACACCTGAACCCTAAACACAAAGACACCTGAACCCTAAACACAGACAACCTAACCCTAAACACAAAGACACCCCAATCCTAAACACAGACAACCTAACCCTAAACACAAAGACACCCAAACCCTAAACACAAAGACATCCTAACCCTAACCCAGAGACAGAGGGTTCAGGACTGAGAGAGAGAGAGAGAGAAGCTAAGGAGAGATATCTTAGCATCTGTCTTAGTATCTGTCTCTGTCTCTATATACACCTCTGACACTCTCCTGACACACTGCACCGTCCAATCACAGGCCTTTAAGCTGCGTACATGGTAACAGTCTAACACACAATTTCATTTCTGAACCAACCTCAAACTTGGTAAATCTGAGCCAACACACTCTGGAACATCAGGTTCATTTCTCAGTTCTCAGTTTCTCAGTTCAGCAGGTTTGACCCTGTGGCCCAGGAAACTGCTTCAAAATCCACTGTTCCCTGCAAATGCATCATGTTCTAAAAATAATGCTATTTTTCACTTTCCCTGTAAAGATAAACGTGAGCTTATCAACTTGGCATTTTATTGATGTGTGAATGGTACATGATGTGATGATTTGTAATTTGTTTTATTTTACACAATGTCTGCAAATCAAATTTGCCTTTCAGGACAATACAGATGTAATTAATTGTTAACCTTTTTTGTGGCAAAATGATGAAAACAGAGATAATAGTAGTGTAGTAGTATACCATAGCATAGTAGTATAGTAATATATTAGTATACCATAATATTTTAGTAAATTAGTATACCATAGTATAGTAGTATAGTAATATATTAGTATACCATAATATTTTAGTAAATTAGTATATCATAGTATAGTAGTATATTAGTATTTTAGTGTATTAGTATATTAGTGTATTAGTATAGTAGTATACCATAGTATAGTCGTATAGTAATATACCATAGTATAGTAGTACAGTACAGTTAGAAGAAGCTGGTTTAAAAAATTCCTTGACAGATTTGGTTGTGTGAACTAATCTACTTTGTGTCTACTGGACTTCTGTGTTTGTTGAATGCTCCCCGTTTCTTTGTGTTTTGGTTGAACGTGACAACAGTAACCAGCATGCCTGAAACTTTAACTTCTGCCTCCAAGGACCCAGTTTGAAAACTACGTCTAGTTACAAACACAACTCTGACACTTCCACAGCTTCCAAATATATATGGTCTAAAAGCATTTCTTTGAGTCAGACATTGACAAATGTGGTAATTCTAGTTTTAATCATGAGCAGATCTGATACCTTCAAAATACAACAAATATAACCATTTAACTCATGAAATGAAATTGTACTCTATGGACTGAATTGCAAATGTGTTACCATAGCATTGAAAACAATAATATAATTGGCTTCATACTGCTTCTTAGTCCTCTTAGACCCAAGAATCCTAGCTGGAGGTCGACTGTCTGACAATACAAAGCGTTTAGAGACGGACTGACACGAATTCAGGGGAACCCAAAGACAGACACGCAGACAGGAGCTTAGTTTTCAAGCAGTGTATTTAGACAGACTGTTCGGGGCAAGAGTCAGGTTAGGTCGGGCACTGGAGCTGTGGCTGGCGTGGGCCAAGTAGAGTGGCAGCTGAGGCAGGGTGAGCAGCGGCGTCCCCCAGCTTGGACTGTAGGAGCGGTGGCTCGGCATGGACCGAGCGGAGTGGCAGCTGAGGCGGAGTGAGCAGCGGTGTCTCCCGGCTTGAACTGTAGGAGCTGTGGCTCGGCGTGGACCAGGCGGAGTGGCAGCTGAGGCTGAGTGCGCAGCGATGTCCCCAGGCTTGGGTCAGGCTGTAGGTGCTGTGACTGGCGTGGACCAGGCAGAGTGGCAGTGGAGGCAGTCTGTGACAAGGAGACGAGGAATCAGAATCGGACAGCAGGCATACAACACAATCTAAACTATGACTAGAACTTCTAGAGTTAACTTGGCTTAAAATGTATAAACGTTCATAAGACGGGTCACTAACCAACAGTCTAGCGGCTGGCAGACAGCACACTAGAAACTACAATCTGACAAAGACTGCAGGCACAGCAGGGAGTAAGTAGTCAGCTTGATTGACGGACACACCTCCCCACGTGCGGAATGCAGGTCCAACCTATACACCCACCACCCACCGACACAGAGAGAGAGAGAGAGAGAAGGAGAGGTGCCAGACGGCTGCCATGACAGTACCCCCCCCTCAATGGGCACCTCCAGGTGCCCCACCAGGCCGATCCGGGTGCTGCCGATGGAAGTCCCGGACGACAGTCGGGTCAAGGATGTGGCGTTTGGGAACCCAGCATCGTTCCTCCGGGCCGTACCCCTCCCAGTCCACCAGGTACTGCAATCCACGGCGGCGGACATCTAGGAGCCGGTGGACGGTGTAAGCCGGATGGTCATCCACTAGCCGAGGAGGAGGAGGGGGCAGGACAGGGGGGGACAGGACACTGGTAGTGACAGGCTTAATCCGAGAAACATGAAAAGCAGGATGAACCCGGAGGGTCCGGGGCAGTTTTAAGCGGACCACAGCGGGATTAAGGACTTTCTCAACTTTGAAGGGACCAATGTACCTGGGGGAGAGTTTACGAGATTCAGTCCTTAAGGGCAAATCAGAGGTAGACAGCCATACCTTTTGACCAGGCTGGTATTCCGGGGCTGGGGTCCGATGGCGGTTGGCTTGCCTTTGATAACGCTGGGAGGCTTGCAGCAAAACTGAGCGAGCAGTTCTTCAGGTACGACGGCAGCGACGGATGTGGGCCTGCACTGACGGGACTGCGATCTCTTCCTCCTGGGCTGGGAATAATGGAGGTTGGTAACCCAGAGAGCACTGGAAGGGAGACATACCTGTGGCGGAGCTAGTCAAGGAGTTATGAGCATATTCCGCCCACGGAAGCTGCGACGCCCAGGTAGAGTGGTTGGAAGAGGCAAGGCAACGAAGGGTGGTCTCCAACTCCTGGTTCAGCCGCTCTACTTGGCCATTGGTCTGAGGGTGAAAGCCAGAGGACAGACTAGCAGTAGCGCCCAGCGCAGTACAAAATGCCTTCCATACCTGGGAGATGAATTGAGGTCCATGGTCAGAGACAATGTCAGCGGGAATGCCATGGAGACGGAGCACATGTTGGACCAACAGATCTGCGGTTTCTCTGGCAGTGGGAAGCTTGGAGAGTGCAATGAAATGAGCAGCCTTTGAGAAACGGTCAATGATGGTAAGTATGACTGAGTTACCCTCTGAAGGTGGAAATCCGGTGACGAAATCTACTGCGATGTGAGACCATGGGCGTTGAGGAACAGGCAGGGGACGAAGGGGACTTTGTCCCCTTCGTCCCCTGCCTGTCTTATTCCGGGCACAAACAGAACAGGCAGCAATGAAGCCACGAGTGTCCTTCCCCAAGGTAGGCCACCAGAAGTGACGGCGGAGGACCTCCAGAGTGCAACTCACGCCGGGATGACAGCTGAGACGGGAGGCATGAGACCATTGGAGCACTCGGGACCGCACAGAGTCAGGGACAAACAAGCGCCCGGGCAGACTCAATCTCCCAGGTAACCGAGGCGATGACACAGAAGGTGGGCAGGATGGTCTCCACAGGCGCCTTACTCTCATCAGCAGCATGCTGGGGAGACAAGGCGTCGGGCTTGATGTTCTTGGACCCGGGACGGTAAGTCAAGGTGAAATGAAAGCGTCCAAAGAACAGCGCCCACCTGGCCTGGCGAGAGTTCAGACGCTTGGCAGCTTGGATGTAGGACAGGTTTTTGTGATCAGTCCAAACCACGAACGGGTGCTCAGCGCCCTCCAGCCAGTGTCTCCATTCCTCCAACGCCAACTTAACCGCCAGCAGCTCACGGTTCCCCACATCATAGTTTCTCTCCGCCGGAGAAAGCTGGTGGGAGAGAAAGGCACAAGGGTGAAGCCTCTGGTCTGTGGCTGAACGCTGAGACAGGGCAGCCTCAACCCCAATGTCGGACGCGTCTACCTCCACAATGAACTGCCGGGAAGGGTCTGGCTGGATCAGGATGGGGGCTGAAGTAAAGTGTGTCTTCAGGTCCTGGAAGGCTGCACCCGCCTCAGGGGTCCAATGAAACTCAACAGAGGTGGAGGTGAGGGCCGTCAGAGGGGCAGCAACGCGACTGTAATTCTTGATGAAGCGCCTGTAGAAATTAGCAAATCCCCAAAAACGCTGTAGCTGTTTACGGCTGGTTGGCTGTGGCCACTCGGATACAGCTCTCACCTTGGCCGGGTCCATGAGCATCTGTCCCTCAGAGATGATGAAGCCCAGGAAGGTGGTGGTTGGAACATGGAACTCGCACTTCTCTGCCTTGACGAACAGCTTATTCTCCAGGAGCCTCTGCAGGACTTGACGGACATGCTGCACATGATCGGGAAGAGACCTGGAGAAGATGAGGATGTCGTCAGGGTATACAAAGACGAAACGGTTGAGCATGTCCCTCAAGATGTCGTTGACCATGGCTTGGAACACTGCAGGGGCGTTAGTGAGCCCAAAAGGCATGACCTGGTACTCAAAGTGGTCAAGGGGGGTGTTGAACGCAGTCTTCCATTCATCCCCTTCCCGGATGCGCATGAGGTGGTAGGCGTTGCATAAATCCAGCTTGGTGAAGATGGTGGCTCCATGGAGAGGTTCGAAAGCTGAATTGATTAGTGGAAGGGGATAGCGGTTCTTTATGGTTATGTCATTTAATCCACGGAAATCAATACAAGGCCTCAATGAATGGTCCTTCTTATCCACAAAGAAGAAGCCTGCCCCCAGAGGTGATAAAGAGGAACGAATTATACCAGCAGCCAGTGACTCCTGGATGTAGGCCTCCATAGCCTCACGTTCAGGATGGGAGAGGTTGTAGAGGCGGCTTCCAGGCAGTGGGGCTCCAGGCCGCAGCTCGATGGTGCAGTCGTAAGGCCGGTGAGGAGGGAGTGAGAGGGCACGCTGCTTGCTGAAGACCTGAGGTTGTGATACTCTGGAGGTACAGCAGATAGGTCAGGCACAGCACCTGGGGAGGACTGACAGGGAGAGGCAGGGACCAAGGCAGATTTAAGACAAGTGTTTAAGTGTGAATGACAAAAGGAACTCCAACTGCAGATAGTACCTGAAGTCAATGTTGGGGTTGTGAATCACAAGCCAGGGATGACCAAGAACCAGGGGGACATTAGGGGAGCTGATGACGAAGAAACTGATCTCCTCTTGATGATTACCAGACAGGTGGAGGGTCACAGGCACAGTCTTCTTAGAGACACGAGCTAACAATTGCCCGTTAAGGGTGTTGGCTTCAGGTGGAACCTTTAATTCAGTTAAGGGAATGTTAAGCTGCTCAGCTACAGAGAAATCAATAAAACTTTCATCAGCTCCAGAGTCAACAAGAGCAGGAAAAGAGTTGGATTTACCTTTCCACACCAAGGAGGCTTGAAGCAGGGTTCTTTGACGGGAGGAATGACACCTAGTTTGATCAATCTCTGATTTTATTAATCTCCTCCCAGTTACTGAAGGGCCTGATCTTTTAGCGGCCTCAGGGAGCAGGAGTCAATGAAGTGGCCTGGTTTACCATAATAGAAGCAGCAGTTATTGCGCAACCGGTGTTGTCTCTCCGGAGGAGAGACACGGGCCCTCCTGAGTTGCATCGGCTCCGGCTGGGCAGTCGGCTCTCTCCTTGGCAGCTCTCGGACGTTTTCGAGGGTTGACGGGCCTCGGGTGAAAACGGAAGCACGAGGTGGCAAACGGCGAGAAGAAAACGGGATATGGCCGCTCCTCTCCCTCCGGTGTTCTCGGAGACGGTTGTCAATGCGAACGGCAAGAGAAATCAGCGCGTCAGGACTGTCAGGCTCCTCCCGTGAAACTAGCTCATCCTTTATGGATTCACCTAGGCCATACTGGAAAACTTCCTGGAGTGATGCCTCATTCCAGCCGCTCTCCGCAGGGAGAGTTCTAAACTCAATAGCAAACTCCGCTACACTTCGGGAACCCTGACGGAGTGACAGCAGTCGTTTCGAAGCCTCCCTGCCCTTAACCGGATGATCAAAAACCTTCCTCATCTCCTGAGTGAAAGCTCCGTAAGAGAAGCATATGGGTGACTGTTCTTCCCACACCGGACGCGCCCACTCCAACGCCTTTCCCTTTAGTCATCCCAAGAGGAAAGCGATACGGCCACGGTCAGAAGGATAGGACAGAGGTTGTTGATCGAACACCAAGGAACACTGCAGGAGGAACATGGGGCTCACGATGAGGAAACGTCTGAGCAGGAGGTAAGTCAGCATTGGAAACTGGCGCAGCTAAATCATCGGGGGACTGGCCCTGAACGACAGATGTGTGTAGCTCGCTCCGCAGACTGGCGACATTAGCAGATAAATCACGTAAACCTTCAATGACATCTCGTAGCGCTTGATCATGTTGCCCAATTAACGCTCCCTGGTTTGAGATGGCTTGGTGGATCGAATCGGCGTCTGCTGGGTTCATTCTGGTCAGATCGTACTGACACGATTTCAGGGGAACCCAAAGACAGACACGCAGACAGGAGCTTAGTTTTCAAGCAGTGTATTTAGACAGACTGTTCGGGGCAAGAGTCAGGTTAGGTTGGGCACTGGAGCTGTGGCTGGCGTGGGCCAAGTAGAGTGGCAGCTGAGAGCAGCGGCATCCCCCGGCTTGGACTGTAGGAGCGGTGGCTCGGCATGGACCAGGCGGAGTGGCAGCTGAGGCTGAGTGCGCAGTGGTGTCCCTAGGCTTGGGTCAGGCTGTAGGTCCTGTGACTGGCGTGGACCAGGCAGAGTGGCAGTGGAGGCAGTCTGTGACAAGGAGACGAGGAATCAGAATCGAACAGCAGGCACACAACACAATCTAAACTATGACTAGAACTTCTAGAGTTAACTTGGCTTTCACTAGCAGGGACCACGCCACAACAATATGTCATTTAAAGGTTTAATGGAAATTCAGAGGTATTGGATGTTGAGGACAAGTGGATGGATGTAAGGGGAGGGGTGAAGGTGGAAGGAGGATGTCGTGTGTTAGGCTGGTCTGGGAGGATGTACTGGAGACCGGGCGGAGGGAGACTCAGTGTGGGGGTTCCATCTCAGGCAAGTTCCCACCCGAGCTGATAACAGGCCCCCAAAAGAGTCAGATCTAGATTGAGCTGAGTTGAGTGTGAGCTTGACGGAGATCGTTAAGATTGTTGCGGATATAGGAGCGATATGCCTGAGATAACCAGCGGCCAAGGACCTGGATGGTTTGATCCGAGATGCCCAGTCTGGCTGCTGTGGATGCTGCGCGGAAGGAATGGCTCGAATAGTGTTCTGAAGATATGCCTGAAATGTGGAGGACTCTGTGTAAATGCTTCTGGAACCAGAATCGAGTGGCCATTTTTCCTGTCTCGGCGAGAAAGAGCGGGTGTTGAGGTGATGCCTTGGTGGCATACCTAGAGCTGATTTTTGCTGTATTTTTTGCTGTTTTTCTGTATTTGGCCAGTGGCTCGTATGGGCTGAGATAGGAGTCGAGGCGGAAAATGTAGATAGGGAAAAAAATTCCCAGCTGATCTGTTTTACTCCTTCGGAGCGTGAATATGAGAGAGTCGGAAGTGTGGATGGTTATGTCAGATAGACTGGGATGACGAGAAGGATTATAGGCAGATGAAGTCGGGGCAAATTCGGAGCACCTCAGGAAGCCGAAAAAAGCCAGCAGGAACATGGATTCTAGGGTCAAGTCGACCATAGGGGATATGTAGCCTGAACGTAGAGAACGGATGCAGAGGCTGAGAAGGTCAGAAGTGAGTGGCAAGCGTCTGGTTTGTGCAAGCCTTTGATTAACATGGTAACATGGGAATGGGAGGTAGGAGGACAATGGAGGCCAGTGACTAGTTTGAAGAAGAAGTTGATTCCTGCTAAGTAGGTCTGGATGGTGGAGGACCGGATTTTTTGGACAGAATGAGCATGGGTGATAAAATTGCAGATAGACATGACGTCCAGAGAGGGAAATGACAGCTGGTAGGTGGCGTGGTATGCCTTGAAACAATTCCAGCCAGTTAGGTAGGCTGAGAGAGTGCTTGGGGCGAGGCTGTTGAGGATAGCTTCTTGTGAAGCGTTGGAGAGGTTTCCCAGCTGTGGAGCTAGTTGAATGTTGTGGCTGAAAACGGTGGGATTGGTATGGGATGAAAATCCGATTCGGGGGCCAAGTGTCTGAATTTCTGGAATGAGAAACGAGACAATGAATCAGCGATGCTGTTGTGGTGACCAGGAATGTGGGCTGCCCGGAGGATGAACTGGTGTTGAGCCGAGATTAACGTGAGTCTGCGCAGGAACTGCATGATGGCTGGAGAACGGGATCGACCTTTGTTTAGGATCTCTACGACTGCGGTGTTATCGGAGTGGATGAGTATGGACTTCCTAGACCATTCATGGCCCCAAAGAATGGCAGCTATGACAATGGGGTATAGCTCGTGAAGCGTGGATGAAGGAGAGCGGGACTCGGAGTCGAGAGATTTGAACTCTGAGGGCCAAGCAGAAGCGAACCATCTCCCTCCATAGTAGCCACCGAAACCTATGGAGGGAGCTGCGTCCGTGTAAAGTTGGATGTCCTCGGGCTGGGTGATGAAGTCGTCGTAGAAGAAGGAAATGCCATTCCAAGAAGACAGGAAATGTTGCCACATACGCATTTCCATTTTGCAGGCATCGTCCAGATCGACTCTATCGTGGAGAGAGGGGACGGCTGCAGCTTTAGTCAGAAGGTTGGACAGAAAGGATTTTGCTTGTGGAATTATGCAAATGGCATAATTGAGATGGCCAAGGAGGGCTAGTAGCTGGCGTTTGGTGCATCTGTCTGCCAGGAGATAGTTCGACAGGAGCAGAGTGATGCGCTGTATTTTCTCTGAGGGCAGAGATGCCTGGAAGGAAATTGAGTCCAGGGTGATGCCTAAGAACTCGATGGATGTGCTCGGCCCTGAGGTTTTCTCCTCAGAAAGAGGGACACCAAGTTCTGAGAAAACTTTTGTGAGAGTAGTGAGCCCGAGGTGAGGAGGTGAGGCTGGTGGAGTGACAACGAGGAAATCGTCGAGAAGATGGAGTATGTAAGGGAATCTGTGGTTGTTAGTCAGGATCCAGCACAGGGCTTCTGAAAGAGAGTCGAAGATCCTAGGACTGGATGGATTGGCAAGACTTTGAATGCGCTGGTGATGTCTGCTTTAGAAAGCCAAGCTCCGCGTCCTGCCAGACGGATGAGGTTGATGGCATGGTCGATGGTTGCATATTGCATAGAGAAATCGGGACTAGGAATGACACTGTTGATGCTCGGAATGTGTGAGCCATGCGGGGAAGACAGGTCTATTATCAACCTCTTTTTTCCGGAGTATTTCCAAGTGGCGACGCCTATTGGGCTGATGCGGAATACCGGAAAAGGAGGATTGTCGAATGGGCCTATCATGAATCCTTCCTTGACTTCCTTGGCCAATAGGGTGTCGACAGTGTGAGGTTCCGCAAGAGCGGACTGAAGGTTGTGAGAGACGTGGGAAGTATCGGGAAGTACTTCTATACCTGGATGGAAACCATGTGTGAAGCCATTGATGAGAAAGTGAACGAACTGTCTATCTGGATGGTTTTGTAGAGCAGTGGCAAGGACATGTACCTTAATGGGTGTGCCGAGATGCCGTGCTAGTCAGTCTGCAGGTGTGGTTGGATTGTGGGGGCAGGTACTCCTGGCGTGAGCGCCTCCGCAGAAGGAGCAGATGTGCAGGAGGCGGCAGTTGGAAAGAGTGCAGCCCAGGTGGTTGAAGTTGTTGCACACCATCCTGCCTCCCTGGTAGAGGATTGGCCTTCCCCGTTTGTCGACTCCCTTCGGCACGGGGACATTGACTGAAGGACGTATGTCCGTGGGCCTGGGGATGATGGGAGGTGGGGGTGCGGCTTGTGATAGGCGGTTGAAGACTGGGGCGTTGCGCGAGGAAGAGGGACATGAGCGAGGTGGTGGAGCACTGACTGTGCATGCTGTGGCGGGGTGGGAAGGGGCTCCGCATAACTCGCAGGAGAGGGACGTGCGGGCTGCGAAGATGCGGCAGTAAAGCTCGGAGTCGAGGGCGCCCCAGTATGTTCCCTGATTAAATTGCTGTATCCGGCCAGCTGCCTGGTTAGCAAAGTGAACGTGGTAGCTGTAAAAACCGGTCCCTCCGAAACGTAAGGCCATGTCAAGCACGATAGATAGATAATCATCTAGCTCGGATCTCCGTCCGGGAAAGGCTGAGCAGATAATGTCGCGGTAAAGTGAAAGTGCAAGGGCGAATTCTGCAGGAGTTAAATCCTTTGACCTTGAAGGTAATGGGTGGCGGAGCTGCACTGAACCGAAGTTAGTCTGCATTTCCCTGGGCTGGCTAGTGTCAACAATGGAAGGCTGAAGGAGCTGGGCTAAATCTACGTAGTTACCGGTGAGTATCTGCTGGCGTAATGCAGGAGAGACGGGAGAAGGGCGACAAACTGACGAAGCTGGCTGGGTGGGTGGAGCTGCTGTGGCTAGAGTGTAATTATTGGCACAGGGATAAAAAACATTTGGGTGTTGGGGAAGGGAGGGGGTGGGGATGGAGAAGGGGAGGGGGGGGGGAAAGGACAGACCAGTTGGAAATGAAGGAGGAGGCTGGGAATAAGCGACTTGATTAGCCTGTGGCGGGGCCCCTTGAGTTGCTGGAAGGGGCTCTCGTGCTGCCGTGTTGGCTGTGAAAGAAAAGGGGGGAGCGGAAGCCATGTTGCTGTGAGCGGCTGAAGGAAGGGTAGAGGAAGGGATGATGGGATGAAAGGATGTATGTGCACAGGGATTTTGTGAAGCCTGCGAAGACAGGGATGAAAAGAAAGCTGAGATCAGCTGAGAGAACTCTGAAACGGAGGGAGCAGGCACAGGGGGACATACGACCTGCCCCCCACCAGGGGGGGCTGATGATGCAGGCTGCGGCTGTGGCGGCGGAGGCTCTGTGACGTCACGCCTGACGACACGGGCGGTGGTTGGCTCTGGCGAGGAAGCCGGAAGCGCGGGAGGTACGGTGTTTGTTGTTGCTGTATTGATGGAGGCTGAATATAGTTTAAACAGTGTAGCTTTATTGTCGCCGCGGTGGAAGGGAATGCCTTTCCCTCTCAGGAAACGTTGGAGGCGGGCGACGGTCCACTCTCTGATGTCGGGCTCTGTTTGTGGACGAGGAGACTGCCGAGTGGAAGATGAGGGCACACCGCGAGTGCGTCGTGGTGGATCGCCGAGGACTGTAGGCCTACGTGAGGGGGGCTGCTGCCGATGAGAAGAGGGTTGGAGCCGGCTCCTATGACCATGCCTGCTACGTCCATGGTTTTCGGCCCTCGCTGAAGGAGAACTGCTGGGAGTCGGAGAGATCTCGCTTGGCTGTGGTCTGGTTGCTGTGGCATGTCTGGTGGAGGATAACTGGCTCCGAACAAGTCATCATCGTCCTCTGAATCGGGTGGATTGAGCCGCAGTTCGGGATCCATGGTGAGTTGACTCGATTTAGTAATGCTGTCGAGCGTTTAGGAGCGATGCACGGTCTGTCTGTTGTCGAGAGATCTGAGACAAACGAGGCAGGATGGGTTGACCAGGTATAAGTAGATTAGGCAGGTGATTAGAGGTGTGGTTGAGGCGTGGCCCTGCTCCCGAACCTAAGTTAACTAATTAACTTCATTAAAACGTATAAACCTAAAAACTAACCAACAGTCTAGTGGCTGGCAGACAGCACACTAGAAACTACGATCTGACAAAGACTGCAGGCACAGCAGGGAATAAGTAATCAGTTTGATTGACGGACACACCTCCCCACGTGCGGAATGCAGGTCCAACCTATACGCCCACCACACACCGACAGAGAGAGAGAGAGAGAGCCGGAGAGGTGCCAGGCGGCTGCCATGACATGGACTGACTTGAGTCGAGCTTCTAGTCTGCTGAATTCAGCATTATCACCCGATGCTTTTGCCGGGGAACCCAGTCCTCTGAACTGAGTTGATCAGCAAAGCCCATCATGCCATAGGGGATTCCTGGTGTAATCTGGAGACGTACAGTAGATATGATGAAGTGATACACCAACATATAAGTGCTTTGGCAAATGTTGAATTCTGAGGTATTCAGAGGGTGGTTCATAACAACTCCATGTCTGAACCGGTAATCCCTTAAAATAACCCCTTCATTTACATTAATTCACCCCATAATTCATGCAAAATCCCCTTAAAATTAGTTAAGGGAATTATTAATGGAGGAGACCCCATCAAAACCTCCTTAAACCCCCCTTAAATGTTTGAATGCTTACTTTCCAACTTAATGATATATTAAGGGAGACAGGAACTTTCCCTAAATAACTCATTAATAACCTGTAAACCTGCACAAAAGACGTGAATAATCCCTTAATTTCTAGTGTCTCCATGAATCAACCCATGAATAAATCCATTAAAAACCCATGATACTAATCTTACTTTTTTAAAGCTATGTTATTTTTAATGGATAATTAATGTTTATGTAATGAGAAATTAAGGACATTTCAGGGATAAAATTAAAGGATTTGGTTTCGTAGTGATGTGGTTTTTAAAATGTTTTGAAATCTTACTAATGTTAAGATTACAGACACATTTGTCATATCTGTACAACAGGATAACTGGATAGAATGATAGATTCCAATTTTATCCAATTTGTTTATGACAGTAAAACATCATGAACCACGACCATCCAAACCAGCAGTTGTAGATTATGGTATCACTTATCATGAGACGCCCAACTACTTTATCTATATTTGCTAATCTTGAGACAGTTATGTAGATGTCATTTAAAAATGTGCTTGGTTAAGGACACAGAAATAAATAAAGTCTTATGTATTGTGCTTTTCAAGATGAGTGCATTAATTTTCCATTGGTGATAGATGGAATATTTTTAAGGCTTGAATATATTTGCCGTTGCATGCTGTACTTATTTTCTGTGCTGCAACTGAAGACAGAGGAAGACAAACAGCAGAACAGAAAGACAAAATATCTCTTGAGCTTAATGGAACTCCTGAAGAGTGTAATTGTAAATATTGCTTTGATGCAGATAAACTGAGAAAAAATAGAATGATGACACTAAATATGACATTATCACTATTGCCTTTTTTATGGTGATTGGCTGTACTTTCTCTATGCAAAATTAAATAATGTTAATATTCATAAGTTTGTTATTTGTAACAGCGTGTGAACAAGATGAAACTGTCTCACTGTCTGTCACTGTAGAGCATTACATCAACCTATTTGCTTGTACTGAGTATTTGATGCAATGTTTTCTGATGCAGTGTGGCCTTCATTGTATTAAAGTTGGTCCATCCTTCTATTATTGAGAAAAAAGCTTCAGCTGTAGTTTATGACAAAAGCCATAACAATGATGTAATGTTCATTTTACATCAAACCACCCACACATACCATGCAAAAAGATTTTGATTTGTTGATGTATTCTGTCACTTGTAATTGTAATTAAGGGAAATTATATTATTATTATATAATCACAATTATCAGGATCGGGTTATAAAGTGTTTTCTAGTCATTACGGGTGACTCAATATAATTAATAATATCATCAGCTTAAATAAATAAGACATTTTAATATGTCCTGTGTTAAGTAGGACTGCAGGATGAACATGGAAAAATGTACAGACACAGCAAATCTGTGTCCAGATACCATTTGTTTGACCAAGTTGCATTGCACCCTAAAATGTTTGTAAAATCCATGCAAGTTTTCTTAACATAAGAAAAACATGTATTTATGCTAATGTAGACGTTCAAGCTACGTCTTATTTTTCATTGAAATAACTTCAGCCATCTGAGTCATGTGTACATCGATTAAAAAATTCACCATAGAATATACTGTAGCTTGAAAAGAGCAATCAGTAAAGAGACAAAAGTAATCAAGGGCAGACGCACTGAGATGAGGCATGATGTTCCAGAAAATGAGCTCTAACATTGAGTTCATCTGCAGCTAGACAAAACACAAATGTTTTTGAAAAGATTGTTGATAAACACTAGAGAAAAACAACAAAGACCTATCCTTCATACAAGTACATAGAACCTTGTTTTAAAAATAACACATTTGAAAATAGGAATGAGTATGATCTCCTGGCATAACTGTGTCAATTAACAGATAAATTTATGGTTGAAGAATGGCAGTTGAATATTTTCAGAGTGACAATAAGACGGAAACATTTCCTGAACCAAGGATAAAACAAGGCATAAATAATTGGGTTCAAGGTTGAGTTGAAGTAACCTAACCAAACAAATACTTCAAACAGGGCAGCAGGCGTGCTGAAGCCGGTGTAGGCATCAATTATAGAATCCAGAAAAAAAGGCATCCAACAAAAGATGAAAGCACCGACCACAATACCTAGAGTCTTCGCTGCCTTCTGCTCAGAGCGTTTAATCAGTCCGCCTCTTCCTCTGTCATTTGAACTTATACATTGGCTGATGTCTTCAATCTTTCTTACATGCTCTTTAGCCACAAAAAATATTTTAGTGTACAGGCCAACCATTACAGTGCAAGGAAAGAAAAAGACAATAAGAGTGTCCAGAGTTCCCCACAGGGTGTTGAAGAGCAGGTTGCAGCTGCCCAGGCAGTAGATTGACGCCAGGTATTCTTCTAAACCGGCGACATTGGCCTTTGAGTACAGCAGTCCGTAAGAGAAGAGAGCCGCCAACGCCCAACTGGCAAATACCATGAGGCAAGCCACCGACATGGTGATGTTCCTGGAGTAATGCAAAGGGTTGCATACCGCTTCGTGTCGGTCCACAGCGATGCAGATGAGGTGGAAGATGGAGACGGAGGTGAGGAACATGTCGAAGCTGGAGTGCAGCAGGCAGAAAGCGTCCCCGTAGAGCCAGCAGCCTCGAACTGCCCGCAACGCGCTGAACGGCATCACAGTGACGCCCAGCAGCAGGTCGGCCGCCGCCAGAGACAAAATCAACACGTTGGTGGGATTCTGCAGCTGCTTGAAATGAGCGATAGACACAATGACAACAGAGTTCCCCACAACAGTAACCAGCATGCCGAAAACAAACACCACATACAGGGCGACCTGGGTTCCCACACTGAACTGTGTCCGGACACAAGACACATTTGAGCCTGGGAAACACTGTTGCTCTTCAAAAGTCGTCATCATAAACACAAAGACACCCTAACCCTAAACACAGACAACCTAACCCTAAACACAAAGACACCCCAACCCTAAACACAAAGACACCCCAAACCCTAAACACAAAGACACCCCAACCCTAAACACAAAGACACCCTAACCCGAAACACAGACACCCTAACCCTAAACACAAAGACACCCTAACCCTAAACACAGACACCCAAACCCTAAACACAAAGACATCCTAACCCTAACCCAGAGACAGAGGGTTCAGGACTGAGAGAGAGAGAGAGAGAGAGAGAGAAGCTAAGGAGAGATATCTTAGCATCTGTCTTAGTATCTGTCTCTGTCTCTATATACACCTCTGACACTCTCCTGACACACTGCACCATCCAATCACAGGCCTTTAAGTTGCGTACATGGTAACAAACAATTTAATTTCTGAACCAACCTCAAACTTGGTAAATCTGAGCCAACACACTCTGGAACATCAGGTTAATTTCTCATTAGTAAGTTCAGCAGGTTTGACCCTGTGGCCCAGGAAACTGCTTCAAAATCCACTGTTCCCTTTGCAAAATGCATCATGTTCTAAAAATAATGCTATTTTTCACTTTCCCTGTAAAGTCACTTTAACAATTTACTTTTGTGACCTTGTTTAACTGGATTATATTGAAACAGTTCAGACATTTTGAATCACAGCCTGGTTTGATAAACGTGAGCTTATCAACTTGGCATTTTATTGATGTGTGAATGGTACATGATGTAATGATTTGTAATTTGTTTTATTTTACACAATGTCAGCAAATCAAATTTGCCTTTCAGGACAATACAGATGTAGTTAATTGTTAACCTTTTTTGTGGCAAAATGATGAAAACAGAGATAAAAGGATACCACACAAAAAGCTTTACATTGTTGATTACACACTAATTTACAACCTAAAACCACAAACCCACCTCAGTATGGTCAGGCAGTTCATTTTTGAGATGAAAAAGTTATATGGTTCTAAATTATATTGTTTTAAATCTACGACCATTATTCCCTTGGACAGGCTGGCATTAGCACTACCATGCTGCACTCTGTTCAGTATAGTAATATACCATAGTAAAGTAGCATAGTCGTATACCATAGTATAGTAGTGTAGTAGTATACCACAGTATAGTAGTGTAGTAGTATACCATAGCATAGTAGTATAGTAATATATTAGTATACCATAATATTTTGGTAAATTAGTATACCATAGTATAGTAGTATAGTAATATATTAGTATACCATAATATTTTAGTAAATTAGTATATCATAGTATAGTAGTATATTAGTATTTTAGTGTATTAGTATATTAGTGTATTAGTATAGTAGTATACCATAGTATATTAGTATATTAGTGTATTAGTATAGTAGTATACCATAGTATAGTCGTATAGTAATATACCATAGTATAGTAGTACAGTACAGTTAGAAGAAGCTGGTTTAAAAAATTCCTTGACAGATTTGGTTGTGTGAACTAATCTACTTTGTGTCTACTGGACTTCTGTGTTTGTTGAATGCTCCCCGTTTCTTTGTGTTTTGGTTGAACGTGACAACAGTAACCAGCATGCCTGAAACTTTAACTTCTGCCTCCAAGGACCCAGTTTGAAAACTACGTCTAGTTACAAACACAACTCTGACACTTCCACAGCTTCCAAATATATATGGTCTAAAAGCATTTCTTTGAGTCAGACATTGACAAATGTGGTAATTCTAGTTTTAATCAT
Organism: Centroberyx gerrardi; assembly: GCF_048128805.1. Classification (NCBI taxonomy): domain Eukaryota; kingdom Metazoa; phylum Chordata; class Actinopteri; order Beryciformes; family Berycidae; genus Centroberyx; species Centroberyx gerrardi. The sequence continues at coordinate 1,058,906 of NC_136013.1, forward strand.
GAGCAGATCTGATACCTTCAAAATACAACAAATATAACCATTTAACTCATGAAATGAAATTGTACTCTATGGACTGAATTGCAAATGTGTTACCATAGCATTGAAAACAATAATATAATTGGCTTCATACTGCTTCTTAGTCCTCTTAGACCCAAGAATCCTAGCTGGAGGTCGACTGTCTGACAATACAAAGCGTTTAGAGACGGACTGACACGAATTCAGGGGAACCCAAAGACAGACACGCAGACAGGAGCTTAGTTTTCAAGTAGTGTATTTAGACAGACTGTTCGGGGCAAGAGTCAGGTTAGGTCGGGCACTGGAGCTGTGGCTGGCGTGGGCCAAGTAGAGTGGCAGCTGAGGCAGGGTGAGCAGCGGCACCTCCCGGCTTGGACTGTAGGAGCGGTGGCTCGGCATGGACTGAGCGGAGTAGCAGCTGAGGTGGAGTGAGCAGCGGTGTCTCCCGGCTTGGACTGTAGGAGCTGTGGCTTGGCGTGGACCGGGCGGAGTGGCAGCTGAGGCTGAGTGCACAGCGGTGTCCCCAGGCTTGGGTCAGGCTGTAGGTGCTGTGGCTGGCATGGACCAGGCAGAGTGGCAGTGGAGGCAGTCTGTGACAAGGAGACGAGGAATCAGAATCGGACAGCAGGCATACAACACAATCTAAACTATGACTAGAACTTCTAGAGTTAACTTGGCTTAAAATGTATAAACGTTCATAAGACGGGTCACTAACCAACAGTCTAGCGGCTGGCAGACAGCACACTAGAAACTACAATCTGACAAAGACTGCAGGCACAGCAGGGAGTAAGCAGTCAGCTTGATTGACGGACACACCTCCCCACGTGCGGAATGCAGGTCCAACCTATACACCCACCACCCACCGACAGAGAGAGAGAGAGAGAGAGAAGGACAGGTGCCAGGCGGCTGCCATGACAGTACCCCCCCTCAACGGGCACCTCCAGGTGCCCCACCAGGCCGATCCGGGTGCTGCCGATGGAAGTCCCAGACGAGGGTCGGGTCAAGGTTGTGGCGTTTGGGAACCCAGCATCGTTCTTCTGGACCGTACCCCTCCCAGTCCACCAGGTACTGCAATCCACGGCCCCGGCGGCGGACATCTAGGAGCCGGTGGACGGTGTAAGCCGGATGGTCATCCACTAGCCGAGGAGGAGGAGGGGGCAGGACAGGGGGGGACAGGACACTGGTAGTGACAGGCTTAATCCGAGAAACATGAAAAGCAGGATGAACCCGGAGGGTCTGGGGCAGTTTCAAGCGGACCACAGCGGGATTAAGGACTTTCTCAACTTCGAAGGGACCAATGTACCTGGGGGAGAGTTTACGAGATTCAGTCCTTAAGGGCAAATCAGAGGTAGACAGCCATACCTTTTGACCAGGCTGGTATTCCGGGGCTGGGGTCCGACGGCAGTTGGCTTGCCTTTGGTAATGCTGGGAGGCTTGCAGCAAAACTGAGCGAGCAGTTCTTCAGGTACGACAGCAGCGATGGATGTGGGCCTGCACTGACGGGACTGCGATCTCTTCCTCCTGGGCTGGGAATAATGGAGGTTGGTAACCCAGAGAGCACTGGAAGGGAGACATACCTGTGGCGGAGCTAGTCAAGGAGTTATGAGCATAGTCTTATTCCGGGCACAAACAGAACAGGCAGCAATGAAGCCACGAGTGTCCTTCCCCAAGGTAGGCCACCAGAAGTGACGGCGGAGGACCTCCAGAGTGCAACTCACGCCGGGATGACAGCTGAGACGGGAGGCATGAGACCATTGGAGTACTCAGGACCGCACAGAGTCAGGGACAAACAAGCGCCCCGGAGGACCGGTTCCGGGATCAGGCTGGGTGCGCTAGGCCTCCCGGATGGCAGACTCAATCTCCCAGGTAACCGAGGCGACGACACAGAAGGTGGGCAGGATGGTCTCCACAGGCGCCTTACTCTCATCAGCAGCATGCTGGCGAGACAAGGCGTTGGGCTTGATGTTCTTGGACCCGGGACGGTAAGTCAAGGTGAAATGAAAGCGTCCAAAGAACAGCGCCCACCTGGCCTGGCGAGAGTTCAGACGCTTGGCAGCTTGGATGTAGGACAGGTTTTTGTGATCAGTCCAAACCACGAACGGGTGCTCAGCGCCCTCCAGCCAGTGTCTCCATTCCTCCAACGCCAACTTAACCGCCAGCAGCTCACGGTTCCCCATGTCATAGTTTCTCTCCGCCGGAGAAAGCTGGTGGGAGAGAAAGGCATAAGGGTGAAGCCTCTGGTCTGTGGCTGAACGCTGAGACAGGGCAGCCCCAACCCCAATGTCGGAAGTGTCTACCTCCACAATGAACTGCCGGGAAGGGTCTGGCTGGATCAGGATGGGGGCTGAAGTAAAGCGTGTCTTCAGGTCCTGGAAGGCTGCACCCGCCTCAGGGGTCCAATGAAACTCAACAGAGGTGGAGGTGAGGGCCGTCAGAGGGGCAGCAACGCAACTGTAATTCTTGATGAAGCGCCTGTAGAAATTAGCAAATCCCAAAAAACGCTGTAGCTGTTTACGGCTGGTTGGCTGTGGCCACTCGGATACAGCTCTCACCTTGGCCGGGTCCATGAGCACCTGTCCCTCAGAGATGATGAAGCCCAGAAAGGTGGTGGTCGGAACATGGAACTCGCACTTCTCTGCCTTGACGAACAGCTTATTCTCCAGGAGCCTCTGCAGGACTTGACGGACATGCTGCACATGATCAGGAAGAGACCTGGAAAAGATGAGGATGTCGTCAAGGTATACAAAGACGAAACGGTTGAGCATGTCCCTCAAGATGTCGTTGACCATGGCTTGGAACACTGCAGGGGCGTTAGTGAGCCCAAAAGGCATGACCTGGTACTCAAAGTGGTCAAGGGGGGTGTTGAACGCAGTCTTCCATTCATCCCCTTCCCGGATGCGCACGAGGTGGTAGGCGTTGCGTAAATCCAGCTTGGTGAAGATGGTGGCTCCATGGAGAGGTTCGAAAGCTGAATTGATTAGTGGAAGGGGATAACGGTTCTTTATGGTTATGTCATTTAATCCACGGAAATCAATACAAGGCCTCAAGGAATGGTCCTTCTTATCCACAAAGAAGAAGCCTGCCCCCAGAGGTGACGAAGAGGGATGCATTATACCAGCAGCCAGCGACTCCTGGATGTAGGCCTCCATAGCCTCACGTTCAGGATGGGAGAGGTTGTAGAGGCGGCTTCCAGGCAGTGGGGCTCCAGGCCGCAGCTCGATGGTGCAGTCGTAAGGCCGGTGAGGAGGGAGTGAGAGGGCACGCTGCTTGCTGAAGACCTCTCTGAGGTTGTGATCCTCTGGAGGTACAGCAGATAGGTCAGGCACAGCACCTGGAGAGGACTGACAGGGAGAGGCAGGGACCAAGGCAGATTTAAGACAGTGTGTATGACAAACGGAACTCCAACTGCAGATAGTACCTGAAGTCAATGTTGGGGTTGTGAATCACAAGCCAGGGATGACCAAGAACCAGGGGGACATTAGGGGAGCTGATGACGAAGAAACTGATCTCCTCCTGATGATTACCAGACAGGTGGAGGGTCACAGGCACAGTCTTCTTAGAGACACGAGCTAACAATTGCCCGTTAAGGGCGTTGGCTTCAAGTGGAACCTTTAATTCAGTTAAGGGAATGTTAAGCTGCTCAGCTACAGAGAAATCAATAAAAATTTCATCAGCTCCAGAGTCAACAAGAGCAGGAAAAGAGTTGGATTTACCTTTCCACACCAAGGAGGCTTGAAGCAGGGTTCTTTGACGGGAGGAATGACACGTAGTTTGATCAATCTCTGATTTTATCAATCTCCTCCCAGTTACTGAGGGGCCTGATCTTTTAGCGGCCTCAGGGAGCAGGAGTCAATGAAGTGGCCTGGTTTACCACAATAGAAGCAGCAGTTATTGCACAACTGGCGTTGTCTCTCCTCCGGAGAGACACGGGCTCTCCCGAGTTGCATCGGCTCCGGCTGGGCAGTCGGCTCTCTCCTTGGCAGCTCTCGGACGTTTTCGAGGGTCGACGGGCCTCGGGTGAAAACGGAAGCACGAGGTGGCGAACGGCGAGAAGAAAACGGGATACGGCCGCTCCTCTCCCTCCGGCGTTCTCAGAGACGGTTGTCAATGCGAACAGCAAGAGAAATCAGCGCGTCAAGACTGTCAGGCTCCTCCCGTGAAACTAGCTCATCCTTTATTGATTCACCTAGGCCATACTGGAAAACTTCCTGGAGTGACGCCTCATTCCAGCCGCTCTCCGCAGCGAGAGTTCTAAACTCAATAGCAAACTCCGCTACACTTCGGGAACCCTGACGGAGTGACAGCAGTCGTTTCGAAGCCTCCCTGCCCTTAACCAGATTATCAAAAACCTTCCTCATCTCCCGAGTGAAAGCTCCATAAGAGAAGCATATGGGTGACTGTTCTTCCCACACCGGACGCGCCCACTCCAACGCCTTTCCCTTCAGTCATCCCAAGAAGAAAGCGATACGGCCACGGTCAGAAGGATAGGACAGAGGTTGTTGATCGAACACCAAGGAACACTGCAGGAGGAAGGAACCACAGGAGCCCAGGTCTCCATCATATCGCTCCGGCTGGGGAACATGGGGCTCACGATGAGGAAACGTCTGAGCAGGAGGTAAGTCAGCATTGGAAACTGGTGCAGCTAAATCATCGGGGGACTGACCCTGAACGACAGATGTGTGTAGCTCGCTCCGCAGACTGGCGACATTAGCAGATAAATCACGTAAACCTTCAACGACATCTCGTAGCGCTTGATCATGTTGCCCAATTAACGCTCCCTGGTTTGAGATGGCTTGGCGGATCGAATCGGCATCTGCTGGGTTCATTCTGGTCAGATCGTACTGACACGATTTCAGGGGAACCCAAAGACAGACACACAGACAGGAGCTTAGTTTTCAAGCAGTGTATTTAGACAGACTGTTCGGGGCAAGAGTCAGGTTAGGTCGGGCACTGGAGCTGTGGCTGGCATGGGCCAAGTAGAGTGGCAGCTGAGGCAGGGTGAGCAGCGGCGTCCCCCGGCTTGGACTGTAGGAGCGGCGGCTCGGCATGGACCGGGCGGAGTGGCAGCTGAGGCGGAGTGAGCAGCGGTGTCTCCCGGCTTGGACTGTAGGAGCTGTGGCTTGGCGTGGACCAGGCGGAGTGGCAGCTGAGGCTGAGTGCGCAGCGGTGTCCCCAGGCTTGGGTCAGGCTGTAGGTCCTGTGACTGGCGTGGACCAGGCAGAGTGGCAGTGGAGGCAGTCTGTGACAAGGAGACGAGGAATCAGAATCGAACAGCAGGCACACAACACAATCTAAACTATGACTAGAAATTCTAGAGTTAACTTGGCTTAAAACGTATAAACGTTCATAAGACGGGTCACTAACCAACAGTCTAGTAGCTGGCAGGCAGCACACTAGAAACTACGATCTGACAAAGACTGCAGGCACAGCAGGGAATAAGTAATCAGTTTGATTGACGGACACACCTCCCCACGTGCGGAATGCAGGTCCAACCTATACACCCACCACACACCGACAGAGAGAGAGAGCCGGAGAGGTGCCAGGCGGCTGCCATGACATGGACTGACTTGAGTCGAGCTTCTAGTCTGCTGAATTCAGCATTATCACCCGATGCTTTTGCCGGGGAACCCAGTCCTCTGAACTGAGTTGATCAGCAAAGCCCATCATGCCATAGGGAATTCCTGGTGTAATCTGGAGACGTACAGTAGATATGATGAAGTGATACACCAATGTATAAGTGCTTTGACAAATGTTGAATTCTGAGGTATTCAGAGGGTGGTTCATAACAACTCCATGTCTGAACCGGTAATCCCTTAAAATAACCCCTTCATTTACATTAATTCACCCCATAATTCATGCAAAATCCCCTTAAAATGAGTTAAGGGAATTATTAATGGAGGAGACCCCATCAAAACCTCCTTAAACCCCCCCTTAATATTTGAATGCTTACTTTCTAACTTAATGATATATTAAGGGAGACAGGAACTTTCTCTAAATAACTCATTAATAACCTGTAAACCTGCACAAAAGACGTGAAGAATCCCTTAATTTCTAGTGTCTCCATGAATCAACCCATGAATAAATCCATTAAAAACCCATGATACTAATCTTACTTTTTTAAAGCTATGTTATTTTTAATGGATAATTAATGTTTATGTAATGAGAAATTAAGGACATTTCAGGGATAAAATTAAGGGGTTTGGTTTATTAGTGATGTGGTTTTTAAAATGTTTTGAAATCTTACTAATGTTAAGATTACAGACACATTTGTCATATCTGTACAACAGGATAACTGGATAGAATGATAGATTCCAATTTTACCAATTTGTTTATGACAGTAAAACATCATGAACCACGACCATCCAAACCAGCAGTTGTAGATTATGGTATCACTTATCATGAGACGCCCAACTACTTTATCTATATTTGCTTATCTTGAGACAGTTATGTAGATGTCATTTAAAAATGTGTTTGCTTAAGGACACAGAAATAAATAAAGTCTTATGTATTGTGCTTTTCAAGATAAGTGCATTCATTTTCCATTGGTGATAGATGGAATATTTTTAAGGCTTGAATATATTTGCCGTTGCATGCTGTACTTATTTTCTGTGCTGCAACTGAAGACAGAGGAAGACAAACAGCAGAACAGAAAGACAAAATATCTCTTGAGCTTAATGGAACTCCTGAAGAGTGTAATTGTAAATATTGCTTTGATGCAGATAAACTGAAAAAAAAAAAATAGAATGATGATGCTAAAGATGACATTATCACTATTGCCTTTGTTTTATGGTGATTGCCTGTACTTTGTCTATGCAAAATTAAATAATGTTAATATTCATAAGTTTGTTATTTGTAACAGTGTGTGAACAAGATGAAACTGTCTCACTGTCTGTCACTGTAGAGCATTACATCAACCTATTTGCTTGTACTGAGTATTTGATGCAGTGTTTTCTGATGCAGTGTGGCCTTCATTGTACTAAAGTTGGTCCATCCTTCTATTATTGAGAAAAAAGCTTCAGCTGTAGTTTATGACAAAAGCCATAACAATGATGTTCATTTTACATCAAAACACCCACACATAACATGTAAAAAGATTTTGATTTGTTGATGTATTCTATCACAATTGTAATTTATGTAAGGGATATTATATTATTATTGCATTTCACCCTAAAATGTTTGTAAAATCCATGTAAGTTTTCTTAACATAAGAAAAACATATATTTATGCTAATGTAGGGCGTTCAAGCGACGTCTTATTTTTCATTGAAATAACTTCAGCCATCTGAGTCATGTGTACATCGATTAAAAAATTCACCATAGAATATACTGTAGCTTGAAAAGAGCAATCAGTAAAGAGACAAAAGTAATCAAGGGCAGACGCACTGAGATGAGGCATGATGTTCCAGAAAATGAGCTCTAACATTGAGTTCATCTGCAGCTAGACAAAACACAAATGTTTTTGAAAAGATTGTTGATAAACACTAGAGAAAAACAACAAAGACCTATCCTTCATACAAGTACATAGAACCTCGTTTTAAAAATAACACATTTGAAAATAGGAATCAGTATGATCTCCTGGCATAACTGTGTCAATTAACAGATAAATTTATGGTTGAAGAATGGCAGTTGAATATTTTCAGAGTGACAATAAGACGGAAACATTTCCTGAACCAAGGATAAAACAAGGCATAAATAATTGGGTTCAAGGTTGAGTTGAAGTAACCCAACCAAACAAATACTTCAAACAGGGCAGCAGGCGTGCTGAAGCCGGTGTAGGCATCAATTATAGAATTCAGAAAAAAAGGCATCCAACAAAAGATGAAAGCACCGACCACAATACCTAGAGTCTTCGCTGCCTTCTGCTCAGAGCGTTTAATCAGTCCGCCTCTTCCTCTGTCATTTGAACTTATACAATGGCTGATGTCTTCAATCTTTCTTACATGCTCTTTAGCCACAAAAAATATTTTAGTGTACAGGCCAACCATTACAGTGCAAGGAAAGAAAAAGGCAATAAGAGTGTCCAGAGTTCCCCACAGGGTGTTGAAGAGCAGGTTGCAGCTGCCCAGGCAGTAGATTGACGCCAGGTATTCTTCTAAACCGGCGACATTGGCCTTTGAGTACAGCAGTCCGTAAGAGTAGAGAGCAGCCAACGCCCAGCTGGCAAATACCATGAGCCAGGCCACCGACATGGTGATGTTCCTGGAGTAATGCAGAGGGTTGCATACCGCTTCGTGTCGGTCCACAGCGATGCAGATGAGGTGGAAGATGGAGACGGAGGTGAGGAACATGTCGAAGCTGGAGTGCAGCAGGCAGAAAGCGTCCCCGTAGAGCCAGCAGCCTCGAACTGCCCGCAGCGCGCTGAACGGCATCACAGTGACGCCCAGCAGCAGGTCGGCCGCCGCCAGAGACAAAATCAACACGTTGGTGGGATTCTGCAGCTGCTTGAAATGAGCGATAGACACAATGACAACAGAGTTCCCCACAACAGTAACCAGCATGCCGGAAACAAACACCACATACAGGGCGACCTGGGTTCCCACACTGAACTGTGTCCGGACACAAGACACATTTGAGCCTGGGAAACACTGTTGCTCTTCAAAAGTCGTCATCATAAACACAAAGACACCTGAACCCTAAACACAAAAACACCCTAACCCTAAACACAAAGACACCCAAACCCTAAACACAAAGACACCTGAACCCTAAACACAAAGACACCTGAACCCTAAACACAGACACCCTAACCCGAAACACAGACACCCTAACCCTAAACACAAAGACACCCAAACCCTAAACACAAAGACACCCAAACCTTAAACACAAAGACATCCTAACCCTAACCCAGAGACAGAGGGTTCAGGACTGAGAGAGAGAGAGAGAGAGAGAAGCTAAGGAGAGATATCTTAGCATCTGTCTTAGTATCTGTCTCTGTCTCTATATACACCTCTGACACTCTCCTGACACACTGCACCATCCAATCACAGGCCTTTAAGTTGCGTACATGGTAACACACAATTTAATTTCTGAACCAACCTCAAACTTGGTAAATCTGAGCCAACACACTCTGGAACATCAGGTTCATTTCTCATTAGTAAGTTCAGCAGGTTTGACCCTGTGGCCCAGGAAACTGCTTCAAAATCCACTGTTCCCTTTGCAAAATGCATCATGTTCTAAAAATAATGCTATTTTTCACTTTCCCTGTAAAGTCACTTTAACAATTTACTTTTGTGACCTTGTTTAACTGGATTATACTGAAACAGTTCAGACATTTTGAATCACAGCCTGGTCTGATAAACGTGAGCTTATCAACTTGGCATTTTATTGATGTGTGAATGGTACATGATGTGATGATTTGTAATTTGTTTTATTTTACACAGTGTCTGCAAATCAAATCTGCCTTTCAGGACAATACAGGTGTAGTTAATTGTTAACCTTTTTATGTGGCAAAATGATGAAAACAGAGATAAAAGGATACCACACAAAAAGCTTTACATTGTTGATTACAGACTAATTTACAACCTAAAACCACAAACCCACCTCAGTACGGTCAGACAGTTCATTTTAGAGATGAAAAAGTTATATGGTTCTAAATTATATTGTTGTAAATCTAATCATCATTCCCTCTGACAGGCTGGCATTAGCACTACCATGCTGCACTCTGTCCAGTGTAGTAGTATACCATAGTATACTAGTATAGTAGTATACCATAGTATAGTAGTATAGTAGTGTAGTAGTATACCATAGTATACTAGTATAGTAGCATACCATAGTATAGTAGTATATTAGTATACTAGTATAGTAGTATAGTAGTATATTAGTATACCATAGTATAGTAGTATATCATTATACCATAGTATAGTCATATAGTAATATACCATAGTATAGTATAGTAGTACAGTACAAATTTACAGAAACATAGGCTCACTAGAAAAATATTTATGTGGGAAATCTCCAATAATTATCCTTGCGCCAATTAAGTAAAGTCTTTATTTTATATGACAGATTTATGTTTTATTTTTCATAACAGATTAAGGTGTAACTTGCAGGAAATTAAAGCTAAGTTATTCCTTATGTATAAAGAAAAGGGGTCCATTGATATCTGGTATAAACCTAAATTAAGGACATACTGTCAAATCAAGAACACTCATATTTCAGAACCCTATGCTATGTTAAACTTACCTAGATGTCCCAGATCTCTTTGTGCACAGTTAAGGTCTGGTACATTACCACTAGCCATTGAAAGTTTAGTAAAACTCCTGAAGATGAAAGAAGTCTACTTTGTGATTTGGAAGAAACTGAGAACGAGATTCATTTTATGTTCTATTGTCTGGCTTATGTTGTATTACAAATGACTTCCGTACGTATGAATTTCTTCTGGCTAGATGATTATGAAAAACTTGAAATATGTTTTAGAAAGGGCAGTTCCCATATTGCTCGCTTCATTTGTAAAGCATGGGAAATAAGGCAAAATATTTTGTTTGTGTGAGTTTGCCGAATCTTTTTCCTTCTTTTACTATTATGTTGTACACCCAGCAGGTCCAGCAGCAGACAAGATGGAACATAAAAAAGATGAAGGACAAGGCAGAAAACTCTTGAGACCAAATCACAAGTCTCCAGCATTAAGTCCTCAGCGAAATCAAGCAGAACATCAGCCAGTTCGGCAGCAACTATGGAGAGAAGGAAGCAGCCATGATGAAGCAGCGGTCTACGAAGATGCAGCTGTATTGGAAGATGGATCACTTGATGAGTTAGCACAGACACCGCTGACCCATGAAGATCGAGCTCAACGGACAACTGAGTATGTACAGAACCACTCTGTGTCGCAATACACTCCACAGCAATTTCCAGATTGTCAGACGCAGCAGCAAATCTTCAAAGATCCAGGACAAACCCAACCAAGGACAAGCCAACCTCCTCTTCATGCTTATTCAACAAATGCCAGGATGGAGCAGCATGTTAAGGATAAAAGAGCATATCACCTGAGAAATGAATTTCATATGCACGATACCACCCCTCGTCTCGTACGTCCTTCGTAGGTGACTACGTGTCTATGCCACTGCAAATGCCGAAGCACCTGGTCAGAAGAGAGTTAGTGAGTTCTGGGCTGCTGAAATTCGACGACCATCCAGAAAACTACTGGGCGTGGAAGACATCATTCCAAGGCATCACACAGGATCTCGACCTAACAGCAAGAGAGGAACTTGACCTGCTCACCAAATGGCTTGGTCCAGAGTCATCCACACGAGCAAAGAGAATCAGGTCAGTCCACACCCACAATCCAACAGCAGGTGTCAACATGATAATGGCAACGCCTAGAAGACTGATACGGATGCCCTGAGGTGATTGAGCATGCTTTGATAAAAAGGCTTGAGGACTTCCCCCGCATCTACAAAAAAGACACTCTTCAACTGAGAGAGTTAGGAGATTTACTCCTAGAGGCGGATTCAGCAAAGTCTGGTGGACTCTTACCAGGCTTGGTGTATCTTGACACTGCACGGGGAGTTAAACCCATTATTGAAAAGCTCCCATACGGTCTACAGGAAAGATGGATGACACTAGGCTCCAAGTACAAGGACGACTATCACGTCTCCTTTCCACCATTCAGCTTTTTTGTGAGATTCATTTGCAACTAGGCAAAGACCAGAAATGATCCAAGCTTTGCATTCTCCTCAGGTAGCAGCTGGAGCCATGCAAAATCAGAAAAAATAGTCAAGTATGATCAGAAGACATCCGTCTCAGTAAGAAAAATGGAGGTGTCAACCACAACTCCAACCTCAGCCTTGTACACCTGGACAGAAAGCAGAGGAACTGGACAAGCAATGCCCTATTCACAATAAGTCACATCCTTTGGCAAAGTGTTGTGGATTTAGAAGCAAGCACCTAGATGAAAGGAAAGCCTACCTGAAAGAAAGATCAATTTGCTTCTGATGCTGTGCATCCACCAAACACATTGCAATGGACTGCAAGATCACTGTGAAATGCAAGGAATGTGACAGCGAAAAGCACATCTCCGCGTTACACCCAGGACCTGCTCCTTGGTCAGCTGAATTGTCCACAACGGAACAAGAGCAAGGCGGGGAGCTAGACAGTGATGCAAGACCTGAGATCACATCTAGGTGCACAGGGATATGCGGTGCTGCTCCCAGGCCTAGATCATGCTCCCAAATATGCCTGGTGAGTGTCTACCCCTCTAACCATCCTGATAAGGCAGAGAGAGTTTATGCAGTGCTAGATGACCAAAGCAATCGGTCACTGGCAAAGTCAGAATTCTTTGATCTTTTTAGCGTCAGCGGCCACTCAACCCCTACACCCTGAGGACATGCTCAGGTGTAAAGAAGACGGGGGGAAGGAAGGCAAGTAACTTCACAGTTGAATCACTTGACGGAAAACAAAGGTAGCACTTCCCACTATCATAGAACGCAATATGATGCCGGGTGACATCTGAAATCCCCACAGCTGATATCACGCAGAACTTTCCTCATCTCGCAGCAGTGGCAGACAAGATACCAAAACTAGACCCCAGCGCTCCTATCCTTCTCTTGCTAGGAAGGGGCATACTGAGTGTGCACAAGGTACGTGAGCAGTACAGTGGGCCTTATAACACACCATACGCACAGCGACTAGATTTAGGTTGGGTCATTATGGGTGAGATTTGCCTCGATGAAGCCCACAAGCCAGATGATGTCAATGTCTACAAGACTAGTGTGCTTCTTAATGGTCATGCCTCATTTCTCACTCCATGCACTAACAGTATCTATGTTAAGGAGCGATTCAGTGCTCCTCCAGAGCAGTATCTTCCGGTCCTAACATGCTATACAGAGAAGCAGTCCCAGACCTCATTATCAACAACAAAATGTGTTTCAGGCCATTTGTCAGCCTAGTGATAATAACCATATTAACAAAGCTACAGGCCAATATGAACAAATTCATAGGCAATTCTATTCAATTGGAAACATGAGTGATTAAAGTGATTAATTAGTATCGTACATATATTATCATACATATATTATATTATTATATTATTTCTTGATCAATAAAGTTCTATCTTATCTTACTACAGGAGCAATAGATGTGCGCATCAAAGCACCATGTCCAAATGCATTTCCCTATTTAAATCGCAAACAATAACACACCATAAACATTCAATTAATTTGTGACGCCAACCTAAACCTCCTACATGTGGTTTCCAGCCGTCCAGGAGGGAGCCGTGACTCGGTGCTGCAGAACAGCAGGGTGTTGTGCGTCTTGACCAGGTGCTGCTGGAGATGCACGGCGCATATTGGACTGAATGGAAGTTAAATTAACCAGTCTCAAGACTAACTAGTTTGTCTCTAGGTGATAGAGGTTATGCATTGACCACATTGCTAAAGCCACAACTGATAAACCTTCAGACCCCTCAGCAGCGATCATATAATTATCATACGGCCACTCGCTCCGCCACAGAGCGCAGCATACTGTGCTGGAAGGCTGTGATGAGTTTGGACGCCGCAGGAAGAAAGCTCCTGTCAAGAGCTACAGTCAAACCAGTGTCCAACTCCGCTGATGACTGGACACCTGACAGCACAGTCTCCATATTATTCCCACAATCCTTTGCAGCGCCCTGCCGTCCGCCTGGAGCTAATAAACTGCATCTATTTGGAGTTAGACTGTGGCTGACGCTTTTTCAATTCTAACTGTAGGCCTAAGTCAAACTGTTTCTTTTTCATTGAATTCAAGGTGTGTTTCTGATGTTGCAGCATTTACAGCATCAGTAATTTCTTGCCATGTTTTTTTTTCTCAGTTGCTGTCACTCCACCGCTTACACTTTTAAAAAGTATATATATTTTTTTCTCTCACTCCCGACAACACTATTTCAGAGTTTGAATTTTTCTTCTTGGGTCTGTTTGCCATTCTCCACCACTCCAGTAATGCTTTTCCATTTGCACACGACCCTTCAGACAGCAGGCCTTTTATGGAGTTGCCAGGGCATCTACCTATGCTAATCAGTCAACAGGCACGCGCATCCAATTAAGGAACAAGTGGCATTCATCATCAGATACACCTGGAATACGCAAAAATCGAGACTCTGCGCATGCTTCATGAATCCCACGTTGGTTTTATGTAGGCATGTTTCTTAAGAACAAAAGTAAGAACAATTTAAGAAAAGTTTCGTGAATGAGGCCCAATGTATTCCAAAGGATCCCTGATGATGACAAACTCAACCTTTCTGTAGAAGATAGCATCTTAACGTCATGGACAAAGAAGTGTACACTGATGAGGAAAACCACTGGGTGGCACCCTTGTCATTTCGCCTAACTTGCAGGCCACTTCCAAACAACAGGGAGCAGGCATCACACCGGCTCTCTTCCCTGCAGCACACTCTCCGGAAAAGGCCAGACATGAGAGAGCATTTTTTTGACTTTATGCAGAAAGTCTTTGACAACCATCAAGCAGCACCAGCTCCTCCACCACAACAAGGTGAAGAGTGCTGGTACCTGCCTATTTTTGGTGTGTAACACCCCCAGAAACCTGGCAAGATCAGGGTGGTCTTCAATTCGAGTGCCCAATACAAAGGCATTTCCCTCAACAACATACTCTTGAGTGGACCTGACCTAAATAACACACTGCTAGGTGTCCTGCTCCGAAAAGAACAAGTGGCCATTACAGCTGACATCAAGCGGATGTTCTACTGCTTCAAAGTCAGGGAAATCAGGGAATTTTCTCAGGTTCCTGTGGCACAAAGATAATGACCCAGACAAAGACATCATTGATTACAGAATGATTGTGCATGTTTTTGGAAACAGCCCCTCTCCAGCTGTAGCCACAACAAGCAGCACGACTTGGTGAGGCAGAGCATGACTCAGAGGCAAAGGAGTTTGTCCTGAGGATTTTTTATGTTGACTATCGTCTTGCATCTGTGTCCAGTGAAGCTGAAGCTGTCGATCTCCTGAAACGCACAAAGAGGATGCTGGCAGAGTCAAACTTGAGGCTTCACAAAATAGCCTCAAACAGTGCCCAAGTTATGGAGGCATTCTCACCAGAAGACAGAGCCAAGGAACTCAAGGATCTGGACTTGGGTGCTGACCCTCTACCTCTCCAGCGAAGCCTAGGAGTGAGCTGAAATCTACAGAATGACAGTTTAACATTCAAAGTGTCACATGATGTCAAGCCATTCACACGAAGAGGAATACTGTCTACAGTCAATAGTCTCTCTACGACCCCCTTGGATTTGTTTCCCCCATTACTATCCAGGGCAGGGCCCTAGTAGGAGAGCTCTCTTCACAGCAGCATGAATGGGATTTACCTCTCCCAGCAGACAAAGAGGCACAATGGAAAGCGTGGTCTGACTCTCTAACAGAGCTTGAACAATTGCAGATCCATAGGCCCTACATACCAATCTCATTGTCACACACTCAGTGGAGGGAATTGTGCATCTTTTCAGATGCATCTACAATGGCAATAGCCACGGTAGTTTACGTTCGTGTTGTGGACACAAAAGGACAGTGCCATTTATAATGGGAAAATCAAATACCATACCCTGCTCATACCATCCCACGCCTAGAACTGTGTGTTGCAGTCTTACGCCCAGGCCACACAGCCTACCTGAGCAGCGCGTGTGCGTCGTGGAACCTGTTGCTTTTCATTTCGGCGCCCATGTTAACAGGTTAGAGCAGCCACACAGCCCGCGTGAGCAGCGCGGCTCAGGCGCGGTGCGGCTGCGGCTCATCTAGAGATTCGGCGTGTCGCCTATTTTTTTCACGTGACGCGCATGGTTCTCAGCAAAAATAGACAGTGAAAATGATCTGTTGATAGTGATATTGACATCATACCAGCAACATTACACCTTTCAATACAGTTTCAATATCTATATCTGTAGAATATGTCACAGACATGAAAAAAATAATTATTCTTTTTAACTCAACACTTCCTGTTTCCGTTTCAAATTAAAAGCCCTCTAGCGTTTCTGTGGACAGAATTCCTTCATTTGTTAACACAAGGCTTTTATTGTGAAATATTTGCAGGACCGTGTTGTAGAAAATTCAGTGACTTGCACGGCTAAATTAGTTGAGTACCGGCTTTTAACTGTGGAAATACGGTAATCATAGCAACAATAGTTAATAAGTTAAAAGAACATCAGGTGAAGGGCAGTTTTTTTCTGGTGTGCTCTCTCTCTCTCTCTCTCTCTCTCTCTCTCTCTCTCTCTGAATGAGGGTAAACAAAAATGACATATATATATCATTTATATATATAAATAATGACATGAAATGAAACATTCTATGGCCATTATCAAAGGCAAACTCAATGTAGAAAGATTGGGCTGGAAGGCAGTGCCTCAGCAGAGCCTCAGCAGCGCCGCAGCAGCGCCGCAGCAGCGCCGCAGCAGCGCCGCAGCAGCGCCGCAGCAGCGCCGCAGCAGTGCCGCAGCAGCAACGCTGTCTGTGTGGACACCACAGGCGTGCGAGCCACAGCAGTTCAGCGAGGTAGCCGTCACACACAGGTAGAGGTAGGCGGTGTGGCCCGGGTGTTAGCTGTTGAGCTGGCTGAACTGATAAGAGGAGAGATTGACATGGAGCTGCATGCAGTCAAGTCAGTCACTGATAGTCGTATAGTGCTTGGCTACATTCACAACACCGGGTTCTATGTGTATGTTGCAAACAGGGTGGCATGCATAAGGAAATCTACCAAACCGGACCAGTGGCATCATGTCGGTTCAGAGCAAAACCCAGCTGATCACGGTACCAGACGTGTCCCAGCAGCACACTTACCACACACCAGCTGGTTCTCTGGCTCAGAATTCCTGAGACAGGCTGACGTACAGGAATTCATTGAGGCAGAGTCTTTCAAGCTAGTGGAACCGGATTTGGATGATGAGATTTGGCCGCAGGTGACCACACTCATAACCAAGGCCACAGAGCAGCCACTTGGGTCAGATAGGTTTCAGCGCTTCTCAAGCTGGAAGTCCCTTGTGAGAGGAATTGCAACACTTAGCCACATTGCTAAGTCATTCTCCAGAGCTTCACACACAGACAACTGCAGAGGCTGGCACAACTGCAAAATACCCCACACCACAGAATTCTTACAGACCAGGACGTCTATCATCAGAGCTGTACAACAGGAGACAAGGAGAAGAGGAGTTCAAGACTCTGACACAGGATGGGAAAGTGTCACGACAAAGCCCTCTTAAAACTCTGGACCCCTTCATCAACGAGGAGGGTTTGATGAGAGTTGGTGGTCGTGTCCAGTCAGACGATCTCTTAGAACATCCTGTGGTTATCCCGGCCAGTCACCATGTAGCCACACTGTTAGTCCGACACTATCATGATAAAGTAGCTCACCAAGGGTGCCATTTTGAAGAAGGTGCCTTACGCACCGCTGGGCTCTGGATCGTTGGAGGCAAAAGACTCATTTCCAGTGTGATCTACAAATGTGTCACATGCAGGAACTTGAGAGGAAGGCTTGAGGATCAGAGAATGTCAGACCTACCTGCAGATAGGGTTGCTGTGGATCCACCATTCACTCACGTAGGCCTTGATATTTTCAGGCCATGGAGCATCATATCTCACTACACAAGAGGGAATACTGCTAAAAGCAAAAGATGGGCTGTCTTATTGAGTGATTGAGTCCATGACGACTTCTAGTTTAATTAATTCTTTGAGATGTTTCTTGTCAATTCAAGGGCTTGCCAAGCACCTTCGTCTGACAGAGGCACAAATGTCATTGGAGCTTGCAAGGAACTCCAAATCAACACTGAAGACACAGAGATCAAGAGATACTTACAGGACCAAGGCTGCACATGGACGTTCAATGCACCCCAGTCATCCCATATGGGAGGAGCATGGGAGCGAATGATTGGCATTGCTTGGCGCATCCTTGATGCACTCCTGCTGAAAAATGGCACTACACGACTCACACATGAAGTTTTGACTACCTTAATGGCTGAGGTCATGGCCATCATGAATGCCAGACCCTTGGTTCCTGTCTCAACCGACGCAGAAATGCCTGAAATTCTCTCACCTGCAATGCTCTTAGCACAGAAAGCTAGCATTGCACCAGCTC
The DNA here is from genome assembly GCF_048128805.1 of Centroberyx gerrardi. Taxonomy (NCBI): domain Eukaryota; kingdom Metazoa; phylum Chordata; class Actinopteri; order Beryciformes; family Berycidae; genus Centroberyx; species Centroberyx gerrardi. The sequence continues at coordinate 1,076,956 of NC_136013.1, forward strand.
CGCCAGGAGACTTTAAGATGGATTACGTCTGCAAAGGCCAGTGGCGGCAGGTCCAAAGTCTAGCAGATTCTTTCTGGAAAAGATGGAGACAAGAGTATCTGACAACATTGCAGACTAGGAGGAAGTGGACTGACAAGAAACTCAACCTTCAAGAAGGTGATGTCGTTTTGCTGAAGGACAGTCAGGTGAAGCACAATGAATGGCCAGTTGGACTCATTGTAAAGGCTATACCAAGCAGTGACAACAGAGTTCGCAAAGTCATGGTGAAGACTAATAAACAAGGGACTGTCAAGGAATATCTCAGGCCTATCCATAAGATAGTTCTGCTTCTATCTAGTAATTAATAAAAGGACTGGAAAATAGTGGTATAATTGTAATTATACCAGGCGGGGAGTGTTCTGACCCCGGTTGGATGTTGCTTCACTGACCTCTGTTGGTTGTTTTTGGGTACTACCTAACCAGTTAAGTTTTGTTTTTTGTATCCTTCATTTTCCCAGTCCAGCACGTCAGCCTGCAGTGTGCATGATAGTTTTCTTTCTCTTTCGTTGAAACCTTGGAGTTGATATGTCCGTAAGTACAGATACTTACCTGTTTTAATGTGATAAATACTAAATGATACAAAAAAGTTAAATATGTTAAAAGAAGTTGAGTTGCATCTAGTATGTAGAAATAATGTACTGCTTTTTTGGGGGATGTTGCTAGCTATCTAATTCTTGAGCTGATGTGTCCAAGCTAATTGTATATCCTGAGATCAGTCAAATTCATTTTAATTGAATTCATTGTGTTTAAAGGATAAGGCTGGTGTTTTTTAATGCATTTCTTACCGTCAACAAATCCTATGAAAATAACAAAATCAGCAATGATTTTGTTTTGCCAACAAGTCTCGTCCATGTAGCCGGTGCCCAATGAAGCCATGTCCCAGCAGCCATAGAACTCCATTGTATTAAAAAAACTATTAAAAACACGTCACAGAGCCATGCCGTTGCACTGGGCAGCATATTTCATCATCACGATGCACCGGGCCAGCCAACTTTTTCCTCAAACAACTTAATAAGCCGGCTGTAAAGACTTTGCGATCTCAGGAAAGTAGTTCTGTAGCACCGAAAATAGTCCCCGGCGTAATGAAGAACTTGTTCCCATTTGAATTTGACTTGGTAATAACTATAACAGCCTGACTTTTCGTGGTAACAGTTAGCGATTTTAAAAATTGAAACTATGTCTTGAGCTGTATTTCAAGATTTTTAGCTTACAATTAGAGCCAATGACTTCCGGGTCGAAGGCTAAAAACAGTACGTGGGATGTCAGAAAGTAACGGGAGTAGAGCAAACGCATTGTTGATTTTGTTAATTTCATAGGATTTGTTGACGGTAAGCAATGCATTAAAAAACACCGGCCTTATCCTTTAAACAAATGGAACTATGTACACATATGGAATTTTGAGTTCATATATAGATGTGGACAATGTATGTGAGCTCAACAGTAACACTGTACCATTGTTTGTATTTTTTTAATTTTACAGTTTAAGCCACCAGTAAAGCCATTCTGAAAAGAAGATAACGGTTTATTGGACTTTTTTATTAGTTATCTGTCTAGCCTTGCACAGAGACGCAATTGCGATGGCAGAAAAGTGATAGTGTTATGTAAGTCCGTGTGGGCTGGGCACCTTGTGTGTATGACACTTAAATCAACTAAATCAATCAATCAGTACAGTGGTATATTAGTATAGTCGTATAGTAATATACCATAGTATAGTACTAGTACAGTAGTATATTAGTATAGTACTAGTACAGTAGTATAGTAGTATACCATAGTATAGTTGTATATTAGTATAGTATAGTAGTATAGGAGTATACCGTGGTATATTCGTATAGTAGTATACCATATTATAGCAGTATATATAGTATAGTAGTATATCATAGTATAGTAGTATATTAGTATAGTAGTATACCATAGTATAGTAGTATACTATAGTAGAGTATAAATAGTACTATACCACAGTATAGTAGTATACCATAGTATAGTAGTATAGTAGTACAGTATACTAGTCCATTGCAGCAGCTTTCACCTTAATGGCTCCTTCTCTCTTTTTTAGATTTGGTTTTACTTGAACTACTTGATTTTACTCTGCCCTTGTTTTTAGATTGTTTTGAATGTTTTATTTTGTCCCATATATGTTGATTATGCTGTTCCATTTTCTATTTTTACATATTGATTGTGTTTTTTATGCTTATGTACTGGAATGTTTTATTCCATGTATTTTGTTTCATGTTTTATCTCTTTTATTTCTATCCCAGCTGTCTTTTCTCCTGTGAAGCACTTAAGAGAACGTAAGAACTTTGTAACTCTGTTTTGATATGTGCTACAAGGTAAGAATTATTATTATTATTATCATTATGATTATTATTATTAGCAGTGGTAGTAGTAGTAGTAGTAGTACTAGTAGTAGTAGTATTAGGAATAAGCGTCTTGTTAATGGAGACATCAGTAGTGACTATTGAGAAAGAAAAGTGTAATAATCTTAATTTTTTCTGCCATACTTTTTTCTGCCATACATTCATAAGCTCATTTCTCTGAGAGGCACCTGCCACGGCAAATTTTTTTAAGATTTATTCTGTGAACAGTTTTGTGTCTGAAATGTCAGAATTAAAGATTTTACGTGAAATGATCACTCGAAATGCCTTTCTGAACCAGCTGTAAAAGAATGCGTACACCAAAGGATTCACAGTAGAATTCAAATAGCCGACCCACAACAGTGTTTCTAACAATGCCGATGGAATCGAGTAACTGATAAAGGGATCAATGACGTTACACACAAAAAAAGGAGTCCAAAATGAAAGAAATGCCCCCATGATGATAGCGAGTGTTTTGGTGGCTTTAGTTTGGGATGGATCAGATGTTCTCGTGTTGTGGATGCTGCGCACTTGTCTCTGTGCCACCAGGAAAATCTTCAGGTAAATACCGAGCATGACAACTCCGGGAATGTAAAAGGAGAGAAGCGATGAGACTGTACTTGATACTCCACTCTGAAACAAAAGACATCCTCCTTCACATGCAACATGAGTATAGTAGAACTCCTCAATTCCCAAAATATTGAGCTTGAGGAAGACCATTCCAAAGCCCACTACAGCCGAAACACTCCAACTGACCAGAATCATGATCAACACAGCATTAACAGTTATTTTACTTCTATACAGCAGAGGCTGGCAAACAGCATAATATCGGTCAATCGATATGAAAGACAGATTTAGAATTGAGGCTGTGCACAACAAGACATCAGCACTGGTGTAGACTTTACAGAACACATCTCCAAAATACCAGCAGGTCTCCACACATCGGATCATATTGGGGAACATGACCAGCAGCCCCAGCAGCAGGTCGGAGACGGCCAGGGAGAGGATGAGGTAGTTGGTGGGAGTGTGGAGCTGCTTGAACTGAGCGACCGACACGACGACCAGAGCGTTCCCACACACCGTCAAGACGACCATGATGCCCAGCAGCAGGTAGAGAGAGACGCGGACAGACAGAGGATAGATGGTCCTCAGACAGGAAGTGTTCCTGGACTCAAAACAGAGCGCTGGCTCCATCTGTCTGGATAAACTTTATTTATAAAGCACTTTTCAAAACCAAAGTTACAAAGTGCTTCACAACAAGGAACAAGTGCAAGGAAGAAAACATTAAAATTAAACTGAAGGTACTGATAAAAAAGCATAGCAAAGAGATAAAAACACAAACAAAGAACAAGTGACAGTAAATAACACAAAATATGATTAAATGATGATTAAAAAATGCAATAATGAACGAGGCAAACTTGATTGACAGGATTAAAGGTAAGCTTTTCGATAAAAGTCTGTTTTTAGGAGTGATTTAAAAGATGATACTGACTTAGTCAGCCACACAGTTTCACACCTGTTCCACAAGACAATGAACCATACTTAGAGTAAGTAACTTATAGGTTAAGAGTTCTATAGTTAATAAAATATTTGTCATAATAAAACTTTACAATTGAGAATTGCTTCAACTGTATGAAATTCAATATATTGGCATGCCCAATCATCTGAGTGTCTTCCTAGTTGTGAAAAAGGTTCATAAAAGTTACATTTTCACCTGTAACTTATATATCTTATGTTTGGTTCACCAGGGAAACAAACATGTTGTCTAACAATTCCACTTTTTTCCTATTTGAACAGAGATGTTATGAAATCATACTGTTTACAATATGTGGAAAAAAGCAGATATAACACACATTGGGTTAGTGACATGAAGCTCATATAGAAAAATTCCATAATCTGAAAATGAAAAGTGATTTGATGCTGCTATTCCAGTCAGAAATAAATTCATGCCAAGAAGTCACAGAAATATCAGCAGCTAACTGATTCCCTGTTTAGCAAAGGCTATCTGATGTTTCTGCTTGCTTTTTACTTCTTCAGGACACAAAGAACAAACCTCTCCTGTTGTTGAAAACTAGTTTAAATACTTATATTTGCAGAAATACATGGAGATTATGATGGATTCTTGAATAAGCTTTTAAATAGATTTCCCTGCATTGTTTCAGCTAATCTACCATGACAAAATAACACTGCTTGTGGAATTATTATTTTCAGTGATGTTTCACAGTAAATAAAACCCTAACCCTAACCCTAACCCTAACCCTACACACATACAGGGCCAACGTCATGTCCAACAGCTCAACCCAAAAAGTGATTAAAAACCATCTTTTCAACACAATAACACCCACACTGCAGTTGAACATGTCTTTAAATAGCACACCAATAGATTGGATCATTTTTAAAACTGACTGCTGACATCGGTGGATTATCTGCTGTGTTCACCGCTTGTGTTGACTCACTTCCTAAATTTGTGATGCCAGGTGGGAAATAACAGAGGCGCAAAAAATTCCCCACATATTCTGCTTCATTACCACTAGGACGTTGATGTAAATGTTTTTTCCCAGTCAGCAATTCATATTTACAGAAAATCCAATATGCACTGAACGCAGCATCAGAGTTCTTGAGGTCTAGCTCATGCTAGTTAAAATAACATAACTAATACTGAAATATAGAGTTTCAGGCAATTGATAATCGGTAATTGGATGCAGGAAGGTTCCACTGCGGTGAGTGTTAATGTGTTTTAATCACTTTCTGGGTTCAGCTATAGGAGATTACCTGTTGGCCCTGTGTGTGTGTGTGTGTGTGTGTGTATTGAACTGAAGCTACATCAAGCTCTACAGTGAAATAAGTCATGAAATTTTCACACATTTTCAACACAATCAAACATCATGATGGCAAAATCTAAGGCACAGGTTGGAAATATTGATAAATAATTATCCTTTAAAAAGTCCTACATTCTAAAGTAATCCTAGCATAGCAATAATGCAACAATAATAAAAAGCGTTTATACAATACTCAACGTGTGAACACGAGCTAGCTTCCCAGAAACACATCATACCTGAATGCAGAAACATTTAGTTAAAGTGTCTCTTACCTCACACACTCACAGCTGGACAGAATGAGCGTCCTGTGTGTTTCCTGACACACCGTCACAGCTGTAACTGTCGGTCTCTGTCTGGCCTTTAAAGCCCGAGGCTCTGTGGACTGCAGTGTCTCCTGTGGACTGCAGTGTCTCCTGTGGACTGCAGTGTCTCCTGTGGACTGCAGTGTCTCCTGGCCGCCAGCCGCCTCAGGGAGTGAAGCTGGACACTCGTCCCAGTGGATGATGGACCGCACTCACTGCTGTTTATATTCAACTCTTCTTACATCTCTTTTCATGTTATAAGGATAACTTGACTACTGACTAAAATGTTTGTCATCCAATCAGGCCAGGATAGATTATTATATAATAATAATAATAATATATTTTTTGAATATAGCACTTTTCAAAACAGAAGTTACAAAGTGCTTTACACAATGAAAAGAATAATAAAACAACACAACACAATAAAACAGTAGTAAAACAGTGACAATTCAACACAAAGAAAAACAAGGGTAAATTGACAAATGCTAACTTAAGAATGCATAGAGCAAAAAGTTTACAGAAAAGCCAATGAAACTAAAAAAAAAACCACTAAAAAAGAGGGTCTTTAAGAGTATTTTAAAGTCAATACACCCTTAGCTAATCTGAACTCTTTGGGAAGCGCATTCCATAGTTCTGGGGCCCTGACAGCAAATCCTCGATCCCCTCTTGAAATGAATTTGGATCTAAGAACAACTAGGAGAGACTTTCCTGCAGACCTCAGGTTACAGGCTCATAAGGAATTAAAAGATCTAAAATGTAGTCTGTGGCCTGTCCAAGACATGCTTTAAAAGTGATAAGTAAAATTTTAAAATCAATTCTAAAGTTTATAGGCAGCCAATGCAAGGATGCTAGGACAGGGGTGATATGCTCCCGTTTCTTTAGACCCATTAGCATTCTGGCAGCAGCGTTTTGGACTAGCTTAAGGCGTGAGATTTGCTTCTGGGTGAGGCAGGAATAGAGGGAGTTACAGTAATCCAGGCGAGAGGATATAAAAGCATGAATTACTTTCTGCAAGTCATTAAAAGACAGGAATGTTCTGATTTTAGAAATAGTTCTAAGCTGAAGAAAGCAAGTCTGAACAACTTTCTTAACCTGCTCCTCAAATTGAGGTCCTGATCAAAAACCACACCCAAGTTCCTCGCAGAAGTTTTGACGTAAGGTCCCAAAGAACCTAGATCATTCTGAAAAGAGTTGATGGAGTGAGGGGGGCCAATTAGCAATATTTCAGACTTATTGTTGTTTAGGTGCAAATGATTTTGGGACATCCAACTTTTAATGTCTTTTAGGCAGTTGTGATGGGAAGATCAGATGTGAATTGATGTCCATTTGGAGCAGCTTTTGACCCATCAGGTGGGGTTGCACTGTGTTAAAGGCGCTTGAGAAGTCCACAAAGACCATTCTGACATATGCCTTGGGCTTCTCAAGGTGGGTATAAGCACCGTGCAGCAGTGTCAGAACAGCATCATCAACCCCCCTATGTTGTTTATATGCAAACTGGAGAGGGTCAGTGTGCACGTCTACTTCCTTCTGTAACTGGGAAAGAACAAGCCTCTCAAAGCTTTTCATTACCAGGGATGTTAAGGCTACGGGTCAGTAGTCGTTATCACAGGTGGGGTTGCTTTTCTTGGGTACTGGACAAATAATAGAGGATTTCCATATTGTAGGGATTGAGTGTTCTGCCAAAGTGCTCGCAGAAAACACCGGACAGTTGACTGCAGCAGGCCTTCAGCAGGCTGCCACAGATCTGGTCAGGCCCAGGTGCTTTGTTTGGGTTTATCCTCTTCAGGGTGAGTTCTACCTCCCCAGGCTGCAGTTCCAGGTTTGCAGTGGTGAGTGACATGGTAGCCAGGTCAGATAGCTCCTCCCTCTCCAGTGTAAAGTTGTGCTGGTCAAACCTGCAGTAGAAGTTGTTCAAGTTCTCTGCCATGCTGACACAGTCTTTTGCCTCAGATTTGGGTATGGTTGGAGTATTAGGGAGGCCAGCCAGTGGTTTAATGCCTCGCCAGGCGTCCCTGGCTTTGCCTTCCCGGAAGAGCTTCTCAAATTTCTCCTTGTACACTCTCTTGGCCTCTTTTATTTGTTTGTTCAACTTGTTCTGAATGAGTTTGGACTCAGTTCTGTTTCCTGAGATAAATGCTATTTTCTTTTCGTTGAGTGTTACTTTCAGAGCTTTTGTTTTTTCCAGGGCTTATTGTTAGAAAATACCTTGACAGATTTTGTGGGGACTATCATCTCCTCGCAAAAGGTGATGTAGTGAGTGACAACATCAGTAGCCTCCTCTAGACTGCCCCCCTGAGTTAGCACCTCCCACTCTGTACAGTCAAAACAGCCCTTTAATATCTCACATGCATTATTGTCCCATACTTTCACCAGTTTCTTAACCACGCCCTCTCTCTGTAACTTTGTGCGGTAGGCAGAGATGAGATGGATAGCATTGTGGTCGGCAGTACTAAGGGGTATTTTTTTGTGGGCTTTGTATGCATTCTTAGCATTGCCATAACAGAGGTCAATTGTTTTATCACCCCTGGTGGCGCATGTGATATACTGCTGATAAGTCAGGAGTGTTTTGTTCAGCCTACAGCCGTTGAAATCCCCAAGGATGAGGACAGGGGAGTCTGGAGATGCGCATTCAATATGATGAACACACATGGCTATAGCCTCTGACGCGCGTGTGAGGTTGCCAGATGGCAACAAGCACTAAAGCAAGCTGACCGAACTCTCGGGGGAGATACTTGGGTCTAAATGTCACGGCTAGCAGCTCTATATCAGGTGTACAGCAGGAATCCTTCATTTTAGCGGTCTTACTCCATGCTCTGTTTATGTACACACATAAGCCCCCCCCAATGTCTCTTCTGGCTGCTCACAGTGTCCCGGTCTAATCTGAGTGGGGTCCCGAAGCCATCTAGAGAGAGTTCTGAGTCGGCGATCGTGTTGTCAAGCCAAGTCTCTGTGAGGCAGATCAGACTGGCCTCCTTGTATGCCCACTGGCATGTTATATTTGCTTGTAATTCGTCCAGTTTGTTGCATAAAGATCGGACATTAGCAAGCATGATAGAGGGGAGCGGCGGACATACCTGTGTGCCGGTGAGTCTCTTCAGTCTCTGCCTAACTCCCCCCCTTCTCCCCCGCCTCCTCTTGGGCACTTTGTCCTGCTGATTGCGGCCCTCTCCGCACTGCTTTGTTATTAACTCCCAACAGTAGTCCAGATTTCGTAGCAGCAGTATATTCTCCCGAGTGTACCGTGATATTCCGCCTCCAAGAGCACTTGTTCCCACGGGTGTTGCCAGTAACGACTCGATTGTCCAAAACAGGAACATCAGCAGTAGGGAAATCCATTTCCTCATGATTGTCACTTGATGCAAAATAAATAAGACAAAATAATCCAGTTGACTAATGTGTTGTACAGGGCTCTTGTGAGAAATTACCGCTGTAGTTGCCACTCGACAAACGCAAACACATGCAAACCCAGGTAATGCACGCTGATAGACGCCTCTCCACGTGTCGCCATTACAGCGCCACCCCTGTCTGTCTGAAACTGTCAAGGTGGTTAAGCATACGTCTTGCGATGCACCTGGACACATCATCAGTGATGTTCCTGGGTCATCGGGTGTTTCGGGTCTCACAACATCAGACACCCTCACCCAGGCGACCCAGCCCCGGCTTGTGCCCAGGTAGCACTACTTCACCCATGGATCCACTCTCCTGATCCACAACCACCTGCAGGCAACTTCAGTTGCCTCTGTCAAACATGACAGTTTTCTTCACTGGGCGGAAGAAAGCTTAAGGCTGATTTATAGTAGGGCGCTCGACACCTTTGATAAGTGTCGCTCGACAGAAAATAAAGAGCCGTGCGACGTTTGTAATTTATGCTTCGGCGAAAGGTTTCAGTCGTCTCTGGTAACCAGAAGCTATCCTAACGTTAAACTTCCATGATACAGAATAATCTTCTCGACCACCGAGTGATTATTGTTTAGCCTACTGTAACATTTTCGTCTGACCAATAAAGATAGCAAGGATAGTAAACATAGCCTACCTGTCCCGTAGATTTTTCCACCGACGTTTGCAGTCCAACATACTGATATTCAGGGTATCGGCAATCTCTTTCCACAACGTTAATGCCATCTGCGCATCTTTGTATTCTTTCATTGAAGAATCACACAGGTGGCGATACTGTCTAACTTGTTCTGCCAGTCTTTCATCTATACCCTCCATATTTGCTACGAGCTAAGCTAAACTAATGAAACTAATTAAACAAGGACGAAAAAGTTACAGACCAAAATATCAATAAGGACGTTCAGTGAAAACTACAATCTCCATGGCGAGAGCCCTGGGCGAGGTAGCACCCCTCGCCCAGGGCTCTCGGAAAGCAGCTGAGGATGTGCTCGAGGGTTCCCCTCTTCAGGCACAGCAGGCACGCTGAAGAGTCGATCTTCCCCCAGCCGAATAGGCTGGATGGGCTCGGTAGGACGCCGTAAACCGATTGGATTAAGAACTTGATGCGCTGAGGCTCGGCCTTCCAGAGCTCAGGCCATGAGACCTTTCTCTCCACCGCCTGCTCCCATCTTGTCCAAGCTCCCTGCTGCTGCATCCCGACCATCCTGCTGGCTCGCCCTTCCTCGACTGCTGCACGCACCTCTGCCTAGACCAGCTTCCTCCCATACTTCCCCTGGGCCTTGTCGTAGGGTGGTGTTGAAATGCTACCAAGGCCAGCTCTTCCACGGGTCACCATCCCCACCAGCATGCTGTGCTGCAACCAAGACTCTGCGTTCTCCACTGCCTCTACTGCCCTCCACTTCCTTCCTGTCCTGACCTCGATGCCGGCCTGGGAGACTTTTGGGTCGTGAGATTCCCGGCACTGCAGAACCTCCCTTGTACGGGTCACCTTGAACTCCTCGCTCAGGCTGCTGATGGGGAGCTTCAGCATGTTGTTATGACCGTACAGGGCGATGCTGCTTAGGCTTCGAGGCAGTCCAAGCCACTTGCGAAGGAACCTGACCCTCTTCTCAAAGCCCTCGATTGTAGAGATCGAGACCTTGTAGACCAGAAGAGGCCAGAAGATCCGTGGGAGGATAGCGTGTTGGTACATCCAGGCCTTGAACTTGCCTGGTAGGCTTGATTTGTCCACTGCAGCTAACCAGGCTTCCAGCTCCTGGTTGGTTGCTCGGATGGATGCTGTATCCCTCAGGCTACAGTCGAGCACCTTACCCAGGCTCTTCACTGGTTTCTCTGTGATGGTTGGGATTGGAGTGCTGTCAAGAATGAAGCGGAACTTGTCCATAGTCTTTCCTCTCTTCAGCACCAGCGACCTGGATTTCGTTGGTTTGAAGCTCATGCGAGCCCACTTAATCAGTTACACAAATAGTAATACTTCCATCTACTGGTGTAGTACTGTAAGTGCCTTGCTTAAACCAGAACTTTTATTTTGAAACTGTCAAGGTGGAAACCACATTAAAAATGCATCACTTCTGGGTCAGAATTAGGAAAATGCTGTCTACGTACGAATAGTGTTTTACGAGTGAGGGCACAAACAGCCAAAAGTGTGAACGTAAAAAAAACCCCAACTTATTGATAAACGTAGTAGTAGTGATAGGTATTGATAAACATATAAACAGAGCTGCAAAATGAGAATTGAAGGCATAAATAGTCATAGTTAAGGATTTAATTTGTAAAACATGGGTTACAATCCTGTTTATAGATTTACAGAACTGACTTTGGGTTTTCAGATTCGTTTTTTACGACTGAACCATTTCACAATCTTGGGTTTATGTGCGATTTGTTTTGGCGGAAATATGCCTCCATACTCCTCTATATTGTGCGTTGGAGCTGGAATAAAAGCTTGGTCGGACGCAAGAAATGCCTCAGAGAACTTACTTGCAGAGCTTGAATTGAAAACACATGAATAGACACGAGAACATCGTACAGGAGCAGGCTGGGATATGGGTACATTAAAAACAATAGCCTTATGGTCGGACATACAGTAATCTATTACAAACAAACACCAGATGATAGAACAAGGTCCAAAGTGTGTCCCTTTTCATGGGTAGGCCCTTTAACAGACTGGGAGAGGCTAAAATAATCTATAAAATCTGACATATGATGCGTAGATCCTGATCATAGAATCAGATTTTGGCAGCATTGTTATCAGATGTTTCATGTCTGATCTGGAGGTGGTAAGGCTTGTATTGTGACCAGAATTAGTCTGGACACAATCCAGGATAAAAACACATTTGAACAATAAAGAGGAATGGGGAGAAAGTTTCGGGAAAGGTAATGTGGTTACAGATTTAAATTAATACCGCATATATTATATATTATTATTATATATATTATATTAGAAACACTTCTAATGGAGCAGCAGCAGCCAAGCATTAGAGAGGCAGGCTGGTGACCGGAGGGTTTTAATTTTATGGCTGTTTCATAGCCATAGATATGAATTAAATGGACAAACCTTAACTGTTTACTGGGGATTTGACCATCTGTATTACAGAACTGGCATATTCTTTGTCTTAGGCTGCACTTCAGCAAGCCCTTGCAACTTCTGTGGCAAAATTGAGATCAACCAAGAAAAAAAAAAAAAAAAACTAGAAAATGTGCTCAGTAGAGCACAGACCTCCTCCGTGTCAACACCCCGCAAGGCAGTTATGCACCTTTTGGTAATATGCCACGCCCACCACCACACCCACTTTTGGCCAATCAACATGAAAAGTTAATCAGTTCTTCCGTCTGTCCATCTCCATCACACACAGAGATGTGTGTGAAAACATTAGAGAAGGTTCATAACTTTAACCTTTGATTGGCAGGTTACAGCAGCAGGACTCACAACAGGGTTTAAAGAAACATCACTGTTAATCAAGTATTCTCTGAAACAGAACAAAACCGCTGCTCCCTTTGACTTATTGTCTCCAAATTAACAAAACCAAAGTGCAGGCTCAGCATTACATCTCTTTGAATCCATGGCTGACACATTCCTTTGGTATTTTAACAGCTTTGCAGAGAGCTGTTATCATTCCATGTTAGGTCTTCCGCATTTTCATCATTATTTGTGTATGTTGTAGGGTTTGACTAAGTTTCACTGGGTGCCAGTCAGAATAGTTTGACAAAAGATTGACTGTTTAGTCAGAGTCAAGAGTCAAACCCCACAAAGGATCCATGTACATCATGAACATTATCCTGAACCAGAATTATAACCAAGATAACCGGTAATCAATAGAATGTAGCTTTGCAATATAAATAGCAATAAACACTCAACATAAGAGAAATAAGCACAAACAACACAAAATTCTCAATTTCAAGTAATAATTGTATTAGATCAAAATAAGAAAGAATGTGAGTTCAGTTAATTTTAGTTTAGTTAATAACGTAACAAAAAAAATCACTTTGGGTTTTCCTGGTACTCCAAATGAAACATCAAAACAAGGAAGTAATCCAGCCAATCACAAATCAGTCCGACAGTTCTATCGAAGTTCAGTTCTCTTCATCAACAAAAAGAAAACTAATCTTCATAAAAACCCGCCAATGTTCAGTTCGAAAAGAAATTAGGGTAACCCTTCGTTTTACAGGTCCCTAACAACGTATGAACTATTCCTAATTAGACGTTAACAAAAATGCTATTACACAGTAACGTGGCTGCGTTATTTGATCTTAAATGATGTTATTGTCTAACTGGCCTAACTTACCATTTAGTTATTGCACTGTTAATTTCTAACAATGTATGAACTGTTCATTAACAAAAAATAATTATACAACAACATATTTGCGTTCATATGTATTTACATAGTACTGCGACCTGTAATATGAAGCGGGTGTAAGTGGACAATAATTCATACAATGTGACCATGTTTATTTTCTTTATTGACATTTAAATGGTACATTTAAACGGGACAGCAGCTTACATTCCATACAGACCAGACCGTAAAGTGCCGGGGGATCAATTTTACAGACACTGAGACGTTCGCTAGCTTTAGCCTATCCGGGGGTGAGTGAAAGGTTATGCATGCTATGAACTTCAGCACCCTCCTGGGAGCTAGCATGGCTAACTTTTCTAGAGTGCTGACTGTTAGCTAACGGTTGGCCATATTAGCTTCCAGTCATGTGCCTGCGTTCGTTGTAGTAGAAGTAATAGTAGTAGTAGTAGTATTAGTAGCAGTAGTAGTAGGAGTAGTAGTAGTAGCAGTAGCCTAGTAATAGTAGTAGTAGTAGTAGCAGTAGGAGTAGTTGTAGAAAGGTTGAGGGTCGAGTTACTTTATAAACTCAGCTTTATTTATTAGCATCAACTGCAACAGCTAACAACTAACAACTGTCGTAACACTTAACATGTGACTATTGCCCATATATAGATATATATATGACAGTAGTAGTAGCAGCAGTAGTAGTATCTTGTAGTAGCAGTGGTAGTAGCAGTAGTAGTAGTAGCAGCAGTAGTAGTAGTAGTAGCGGTAGTAGTACTGGTAGCAGTAGTAGTAGTAGCAGCAGTAGTAGGAGTAGCAGTAGTAGTAGCATCAGCATTAGTAGTAATAGTATTTTTACCACAGCGCAGCCGAGGGCATTACACGGCAAGTTCAGGTCATGCATTCAGTCACTTAGTCAGTCAGTCAGGTAATGCTTAGTGAGATGTCGCTTCGTGAGATGGCCTCTAGAGGGCGTCTCTGACTAAGAGACGCCCTCTAGTGTGTTCCAGGTTTGGCAAAAGCTGTTGATGCTATAAAAGTGATGCCCATCCCCTAACTGGTACCCTTGTACACAATAATATTCAGTTCATAAGAAAGTCTCAACATGGTGCATTAATTTAAATCATCCAGCACATGTATAATAAATATTAATGAATAATATTTTGAGAGCTGACTTTTTTGTCACGTCATGTTTCCTCTAGCAAGAGGAAGTTGAGCAAGTTTTGAGGGAAGTGGCACAAAATAGTGATACTCAGGTACAATCACCTTCAAACAAGGAAATGCTAGTAAAATATGAACCAAATGAATTGTATTTTTTTAAAGGTAATGTTGTCCATTCTATCAGTATCTTAGCAAGGACAATAAGAGATTGAGGAAGTCAGGGTCACCAACCAAACCCAGATCTAGACAGGACACTGCACCACCCATGGCTTCACTAAAGCCTTTTTCTGTTTATTTTATGTTTTCAGCTGTTGGTGCCAAGTTATAATAATTATTTAAAACAATTCCATTCTATTATAATAGAGATGTATGTTATAAGATCTTTAATTTCATCAATTTACGATTTAAGTTAACTGCATAGTGATGTGTACATTACAGGATTCTTCAATGCGAAGCATCTTGTAACTGGGCTTGTAACGCAGTAGAGTGCCCCAAATGCTGCCCAATTTGATCTGTAAGGTAAAATACATGGAATGTCCCTCCCAGGTTCAGCCCCACATTACTTGGGCTCAGCCCCAGATGTATTCAAACCTTGGTGACGCCCCTGCCTCCCACACTGAGCCCCACTCTCTGCTGTTAATTTACATACATCTACTTCTTCCGTTGCCCTATAAACCTTAATGTTAGGTAACGTTATTACCTGTGGTATTTAAGTGACGTTAGTGGAATTATTTAACTGATAACCGTGTCGTAATGCTTCAGTGCAGTGAATTGAATTGAACACGCGCCATGGGTCTGTACAGGATCTGTGCTTGTTTATGCTTAATGTTCTGGAATGTTTTATTCCATGTATTTTGTTTCACATTTTATCTCTTATTTCTATCCCAGCTGTCTTTTCTCCTGTGAGGCACTTTGTAAGAACTTTGTAACTCTGTTTTGATAAATGCTATAAGGTAAGTTATTGTTATTATTATTATTATTATTGTTGAGGAATACGTGTCTTGTTAATGGAGACATCAGCAGTGACTGTTGAGAAAGAAAAGTGTAATAAGCTTTATTTTTTCTGCCATACTTTTTTCTGCCATACATTCATAAGCTTATTTCTCTGAGAGGCACCTGCCATGCCAAATTTTTAAGATTTATTCTGTGAACAGTTTTATGTCTGAAATGTCAGAATTAAAGATTTTACCTGAAATGATCACTCGAAATGCCTTTCTGAACCAACTGTAAAAGAATGCGTACACCAAAGGATTCACAGTAGAATTCAAATAGCCGACCCACAACAGTGTTTCGAACAATGCCGGTGGAGTCGAGTAACTGATGAAGGGATCAATGACGTTACACACAAAAAAAGGAGTCCAAAAAGAAAGAAATGCCCCCATGATGATAGCGAGTGTTTTGGTGGCTTTAGTTTGGGACGGATCAGATGTTCTCGTGTTGTGGATGCTGCGCACTTGTCTCTGTGCCACCAGGAAAATCTTCAGGTAAATGCCGAGCATGACAACTCCGGGAATGTAAAAGGAGAGAACCGATGAGACTGTACTCGACAGTCCACTCTGAAACAAAACACATCCTCCTTCACATGCAACATGATCATAGTAGAACTCCTCAATTCCCAAAATATTGAGCTTGAGGAAGATCATTCCAAAGCCCACTACAGCCGAAACACTCCAACTGACCAGAATCATGATCAACACAGCATTAACAGTTATTTTACTTCTATACAGCAGAGGCTGGCAAACAGCATAATATCGGTCAATCGATATGAAAGACAGATTTAGAATTGAGGCTGTGCACAACAAGACATCAGCACTGTTGTAGACTTTACAGAATACATCTCCAAAATACCAGCAGGTCTCCACACATCGGATCATACTGGGGACCATGACCAGCAGCCCCAGCAGCAGGTCGGAGACGGCCAGGGAGAGGATGAGGTAGTTGGTGGGAGTGTGGAGCTGCTTGAACTGAGCGACCGACACGACGACCAGAACGTTCCCACACACCGTCAAGACGACCATGACGCCCAGCAGCAGGTAGAGAGAGACGCGGACAGACAGAGGATAGATGGTCCTCAGACAGGAAGTGTTCCTGGACTCAAAACAGAGCGCTGGCTCCATCTGTCTGGATAAACTTTATTTATAAAGCACTTTTCAAAACCAAAGTTACAGAGTGTTTCACAACAAGGAACAAGTGCAAGGAAGAAAACATTAAAATTAAACTGAAGGTACTGATTAAATAAGTATAGCAAAGAGATAAAAACACAAACAAAGGACAAGTGACAGTAAATAACACAAAATATGATTAAATGATGATTAAAAAATGCAATAATGAACGAGGCAAACTTGATTGACAGGATTAAAGATAAGCTTTTCGATAAAAGTCTGTTTTTAGGAGTGATTTAAAAGATGATACTGACTTAGTCAGCCACACAGTTTCACGCCTGTTCCACAAGACAATGAACCATACTCAGAGTAAGTAACTTATAGGTGAAGAGTTCTATAGTTAATAAAATATTTGTCATAATAAAACTTTACATTTGAGAATTGCTTCAACTGTATGAAATTCAATATATTGGCATGCCCAATCATCTGAGTGTCTTCCTAGTTGTGAAAAAGGTTCATAAAAGTCACATTTTCACCTGTAACTTATGTATCTTATGTTTGGTTCACCAGGGAAACAAACATGTTGTCTAACAATTCCACTTTTTTCCTATTTGAACAGAGATGTTATGAAATCATACTGTTTACAATATGTGGAAAAAAACAGATACAACACACATTGGGTTAGTGACATGAAGCTCATATAGAAAAATTCCATAATCTGAAAATGAAAAGTGATTTGATGCTGCTATTCCAGTCAGAAATAAATTCATGCCAAGAAGTCACAGAAATATCAGCAGCTAACTGATTCCCTGTTTAGCAAAGGCTATCTGATGTTTCTGCTTGCTTTTTACTTCTTCAGGACACAAAGAACAAACCTCTCCTGTTGTTGAAAACTAGTTTAAATACTTATATTTGCAGAAATACATGGAGATTATGAAGCATTCTTGAATAAGCTTTTAAATAGATTTCCCTGCATTGTTTCAGCTAATCTACCATGACAAAGTAACACACTGCTTGTGGAATTATTATTTTCTGTGATGTTTCACAGTAAATTCACACAAATGGTTTAAATGTATTCAAATCACCAGCCATGATTAAACCAAAATTCGTCCTGTTCACATGGGATGGGCTTGATTTTTTTCACATACACATCTACTGCTCCACTCCTCTTATGTAGTTCTATAACAGGAGTGGAGAACTGCCATATGATTTGTGATGTCTTCATTTTACACCAATGCCACTGAGGATGTTGTGATATTTAGCTAATCATTCCCTCAATAATTAATCAGAGAATAAATCATTTTATGGAGACATCAACCAACAGTCAATAGTTAAAGGATAAATCCGGTCATTTTCAACATGGGCCTTATTTACCTGTTTTTTTGCCGTCATGACAATTGATTGTGTTCAAGATGTCATCACTCACTTCACTGTGGAGCTTGACGTGGTTTCAGTTAAACAGGAGCACTGCTGTCCAATACACACATACAGGGCCAACGTCATGTCCAACAGCTGAACCCAAAAAAGTGATTAAAAACCATCTTTTCAACACAATAACACCCACACTGCAGTTGAACATGTCTTTAAATAGCACACCAATAGATTGGATCATTTTTAAAACTGACTGCTGACATCGGTGGATTCTCTGCTGTGTTCACCGCTTGTGTTGACTCACTTCCTAAATTTGTGATGCCAGGTGGGAAATAACGGAGGCGCAAAAAATTCCCCACATATTCTGCTTCATTACCACTAGGAGGTTGATGTAAGTGTTTTTTCCCAGTCAGCAAGTCATATTTACAGAAAATCCAATATGCACTGAACGCAGCATCAGAGTTCTTGAGTTCTAGCTCATGCTAGTTAAAATAACATAACTAATACTGCAATATAGAGTTTCAGGCGATTGTTAATCGGTAATTGGATGCAGGAAGGTTCCACTGCAGTGAGTGTTAATGTGTTTTAATCACTTTCTGGGTTCAGCTATAGGAGATTACCTGTTGGCCCTGTGTGTGTGTGTGTGTGTGTGTGTGTGTATTGAACTGAAGCTACATCAAGCTCTACAGTGAAATAAGTCATGACATTTTCACACATTTTCAACACAATCAAACATCATGATGGCAAAATCTAAGGCACAGGTTGCAAATATTAATAAATAATTATCCTTTAAAAAGTACTACATTCTAAAGTAATCCTAGCATAGCAATAATGCAGCAATAATAAAAAGTGTTTATACAATACTCAACGTGTGAACACGAGCTAGCTTCCCAGAAACACATCATACCTGAATGCAGAAACATTTAATGTCTCTTACCTCACACACTCACAGCTGGACAGAATGAGCGTCCTGTGTGTTTCCTGACACACCGTCACAGCTGTAACTGTCGGTCTCTGTCTGGCCTTTAAAGCCCGAGGCTCTGTGGACTGCAGTGTCTCCTGTGGACTGCAGTGTCTCCTGTGGACTGCAGTGTCTCCTGGCCGCCAGCCGCCTCAGGGAGTGAAGCTGGACACTCGTCCCAGTGGATGATGGACCGCACTCACTGCTGTTTATATTCAACTCTTCTTACATCTCTTTTCATGTTGTAAGGATAACTTGACTACTGACTAAAATGTTTGTCATCCGATCAGGCCAGGATAGATTATATATAATAATAATAATGATAATAATAATAATAATAATAATAATACACTTTTCAAAATAGGGTCAAACAAGTGTAAAATGACAAATGATAACTTGAAAAAAGTGGGTCTTTAAGAGCGTTTTAAAAATACACCCTTAGCTAATCTGAGCTCTTTGGGAAGCGCATTCCATAGTTTTGGGGCCCTGAAAGCAAATGTTCGATCCCCTCTTGAAATGAATTTGGATCTAAGACTATAGGAGAGACTTACCCGCAGACCTCAGGTTACAATCAGGCTCATAAGGAATTAATAGATCTAAAATGTATTCTGGGGCCTGTCTAAGATGTGCTGTAAAACTGATAAGTAAAATTTTAAAATCAATTCTAAAGTTACGGAAGCGTAATGCATTCACTTGAGAAAAAAAAATTGCCCTGTTTTTCTGAATTAACAAGATAATTATCTCAGAATTCTGAGAAAAGTTTTCATGGAAAAAAAAATTCTGCTCTGTTTTTCTTAATTAACGAGATACCTCAAAATCCTGCGAGAAGCTCTCACCTGCATGGAGTAGCCTACGGTTGCAATACCATCTATATTACTTAAAGACACGAGTATCTCCCAATGTTTCAAACCAAAAGCAAAATAAAACTGGATTCAACTCAGAAATTCAGAATTCAGAAATTCAAATTCAAATTTCAAATTTTTTTTTCTCAAGTGAATGCATTACGCTTCCGTATAAAGTTTATAGGCAGCCAGTGCAAGGATGCTTGGACAGGGGTGATATGCTGCCGTTTCTTTAGACCCATTAGCATTCTGGCAGCAGCGTTTTGGACTAGCTGAAGGCGTGAGATTTGTTTCTGGGTGAGGCAGGAATAGAGGGAGTTACAGTAATCCAGGCGAGAGGATATAAAAGCATGAATTACTTTTTGCAAGTCATTAAAAGACAGGAATGTTCTGATTTTAGAAATAGTCCTAAGCTGAAGAAAGCAAGTCTGAACAACTTTCTTAACCTGCTCCTCAAATTGAGATCCTGATCAAAAACCACACCCAAGTTCCTCGCAGAAGTTTTGACGTAAGGTCCCAAAGAACCTAGATCATTCTGAAAAGAGTTGATGGAGTGAGGGGGGCCAATTAGCAATATTTCAGACTTATTGTCGTTTAGGTGCAAATGGTTTTGGGACATCCAACTTTTAATGTCTTTTAGGCCGTTGTGAAGGGAGGCTAGTCCATGAGGCTCATTGGGAGTGATAGGCACATATAGCTGCTTATCATCTGCGTAACAATGGAAGGAGATGTTATGATCACGAATTATGTGACCTAATGGGAGCATATGAAGGGAGAAGAGAATTGGACCCAAAATTGAACCTTGAGGTACAACACATGTAATGTGGGCAGGATGAGGAGGTACCTGACAACAGAATAACTGAGTGGGGGGAACAATCTGAGCTCTGATGTCAGCAACTTTCTCGTTAAAGAATGTGAGAAATTCTTTGCGTTTGATAGGGGAACATTTAGTATGAGATGAGGGGCTGACAACACGATTAACAGTATTGAATAACACCCTTGAGTTCTGACAATTTTTTGAGAAAACAAGGCCATTCTTGTGTCTTTAACGGCTTTCTGGTAGGTGCACATTAAACTTTTTAGGATCTCGTAAGAGACCTGTAGTTTATTTGATTTCCAGTTACGCTCGGCTTTGCGACACTCTCTTTTTAGAGTCCGAGTGTGCTCATTAAGCCAGGGCAATGACTTTGGCTTGGAGGTCCTTATTTTCATCGGAGCAATAGAGTCCAGAATATTTGTGCATTTATCATTTCAAACTTTGACTAGCTTTTGATTGGATTGCAACTCCTGTTTTGCAAGTACAATCCTCAGTTTACATTTACGAATCACCATTTACGCCTTGCCTCAGTTTTTCCATTGGTGAAGAAGGCTGAGGAGAGGAGAGGAGAGAGACAAGTGCATGCGTAAAAGCATATTCCCAAAATGATTTAATGGACAGAGCTAATTACAAATGTATAAATATTTGACATTTAATGTTGCAAATGTTATCCATACTGGTTATTTCCTATTATTTTATAACACTGTAAGGTAGGCTATAGGAAATGTGAGATGAGTGCGTGCATAAACGGTCATTCCCAGAATTCCATACAGTAAATTCCCGATTTTTGAAGAATCCTTTTTAAATAGTTTTTTAAATAACTTATAGTTCGTTACTGTTTATCATTTAATTGCGCAATTCTTTTTGTAGTTTTGCTCACTCAAGTGCTTTTGGCGATGTACCTAATATTTAATATAATTAAGTAATATGCCTACGTTTACCCCTGTATCTATTGTATTTAACAAATAAATACACAGACACTAATTTGATTGTGTTGTTTATATTCGAAAGCAGGAGTTTTGAAGTAGGCTATGACATTTTGATGTTGGTTTAAGGCCTACAGCTGACACATTTGTGTATTATGTTTTCATCAACACTTTCATCAACACACATCAAAAAGTTGTTGAAAAAGGAGAAATTGAGTAGCCTAAAAATTAATTTCATACTGGCGAAAGGCATAAGCCTATTTGCCTACATAAAAAAGCAGCCATGAGTTTCACTCTCCAGACATATGAAAAATATTGGCATATAAGAATAGGCTACACAATGTAATTAGGACTATAGCCCACATGTTTATTTTTCATAAAAACTAATCCATATAAATGTTTGTGAAAAGATGATATATTAATTGGGCAATAATTTGATAAACGGTTAGGACCAGCAGATTATAATTTTACCTTATCCCAAATATATTATATGAAAATATGATTATAGTCCTATTCTGCTAAGTAAGACGTGTTTCATATTCAATTATAGGCTACTACACAATCGGCCTAGTTTAAGCCCAATCCTTCCTATCAAGAAAACCAATATAGCAAGTTAAAAACAACAACAACAACAACAACAATAATAATAATAATAATAATAAAGAATAGTTATACAAATAGTAATACTTCCATATACTGGTGTAGTACTGTAAGTGCCTTGCTTAAACCAGAACTTGTATTTTGAAACTGTCAAGGTGGTTAAGCATACGTCTTGCGATGCACCTGGACACATCATCAGTGATGTTCCTGGTTCATCGGGTGTTTCGGGTCTCATAACATCAGACACCCTCACCCAGGCGACCCAGCCAGGGTTGATCAAGCCCCAGCTTGTGCCCAGGTAGCACTACTTCACCCATGGATCCACTCTCCTGATCCACAACCACCTGCAGGCAACTTCAGTTGCCTCTATCAAACATGACAGTTTTCTTCACTGGGCGGAGGCGCTTACAGTTGCTGATCCCGCTGCAGATGGTGTCTGCTATGACCTTCAGCACCTGGTCATGGCGCCAGTGGTAGCGTCCCTTGCCCCGGGCTCTCAGACAGCAGCTGAGGATGTGCTCGAGGGTTCCCCTCTTCAGGCACAGCAGGCACGCTGGAGAGTCGATCTTCCCCCAGCCGAATAGGTTGGATGGGCTCGGTAGAACGCCGTAAACCTCTTGGATTAAGAACTTGATGCACTGAGGCTCGGCCTTCCAGAGCTCAGGCCATGAGACCTTTCTCTCCACCGCCTGCTCCCATCTTGTCCAAGCTCCCTGCTGCCTCATCCTGACCATCCTGCTGGCTCGCTCCTCGTCAACTGCTGCACGCACCTCTGCCTGGACCAGCTTCCTCCCATACTTCCCCTGGGCCTTGTCGTAGCGTGGTGTTGAAATGCTACCAAGGCCAGCTCTTCCACGGGTCACCATCCACACCAGCACGCTGTGCTGCAATTGAGACTCTGCGTTCTCCACTGCCTCTGCTGCCCTCCACTTCTTTCCTGTCCTGACCTCGATGCTGGCCTGGGAGACTTTTGGGTCGCGAGATTCCCAGCACTGCAGAACCTCCCTTGTACGGGTCTGTGAAGTCTGGGAGGCAGATCAACTCATTTTAAGCCCATGGTGAGGCACATTTATTCGAGCAGAACTTTTTACAGGTGCTACCACCAGCCCAAGCAGCATTACCCAAACAGCCTTGGATCCCCACACACAGTCACTCCTTATATACCTCCCTACCCAGGTGCTTAATTAGTGGACCAAACTACCAACAGGGGAGCTCCAACAAGAACATACTTAAACATATAAATTAACACATTTACAGATATATTTAACGGTTATACAATTTGTAGTTTCCTATATATATATTACAATAATTTAGGAAATATTAACTACTAACAATAAAACCTTACTATAACTCCCCCCCCCCCTTAGGATGTCCCCCCCTCAATTAGCAATGGGAGGACCCAGAACTATAAATTTGGCTACCGTTGCTGTAGGAGTCTTTTGCCCGAACACCAGGACCTACAACACACACTGGTAAGTACATCGAGAGAAACAGCAGAAATGGTTACCGTTGCAATTATGTTAGCAGTATTTGGACTACCATCAAACAATAGACAGCCAGCATGCCTGTTTGTGGTATTGCCCCAACCGCTTCTCCATGTCTCCTGCCTTGTGTCGGACTGACTTCCATGGCTGCCAAGAACTGCAGACCAGTGAATCCTCCTAAGTTACACAAGCACAGACATTAATAAAACACACAGCACACAACATGATGTGAGGGAAGTGAGGGAACTCCATCACATTTCCTTCCCCCTCTCCCCAGAGTTCCTAAGGCCACCAATCACTTCAATCGCCCTCCTCCGGGATGCAGGAAAGACAATCTGCCACCAGGTTGGTCTTTCCCGCCCTATACTTCACAGTGAAGGTATATGGCTGCAATGACAGATACCACCCAGCAATCCTCATGTTGGCATCTCGCATTTTCTGCAGCCACTGCAATGCCCTGTGGTCTGTTTCAAGCACAAAGTCTCTTCCTAGCAAATAGCACCTCAACGATTCCATTGCCCACTTCATTGCCAGGCATTCTTTCTCTATCGTGGAATACTTGGTCTCCCTGGGCAGCAGCTTCCGACTCAGGAACACCACTGGCCTCTGTTCCTCATCCACTTCCTGCAGCAGCACAGCTCCCAAGCCCACTCCTGATGCGTCTGTCTGCAAGGTAAAGGGCTTAGAGAAGTCAGGGGTATGGAGGACTGAGGACTCACAAATGGCTCCTTTCAGCTCCTTGAAAGCCTTGTCGCAGTCATCAGACCATCTCACTCTGTTCGGTGCTGAATCCTTCTCCAGGTCGGTTAGCACTGCAGAGATGTCAGCAAAGTTAGGGATAAATCTCCTGTACCACCCCACTAACCCCATGAAAGATTTCACCTTTCTCTTGGTTGTAGGCACTGGGAACTCCTGGATTGCCTCCACCTTTCCCACTTGTGGTCTGATCATCCCATTCCCAATCCTGAACCCCAGGTACTGTACCTCTCTGTGGGCAAAAGCACATTTTCCCGGATTGATGGTGAGACCTGCCTCTTTTATGTGCTGGAGCACCTGGCGGACATGTGCTACATGGTCTTCCCAGGAGTTGCTAAAGATGACCACGTCATCTAGATAGGCTGCCGCAAACTCTGGGACCTCCTTTAGCACATGATCCATCAGCCTCTGAAATGTGGCTGGTGCCCCATGCAGGCCAAAAGGCATCACTGTGAACTGGAACATGCCGAATGGTGTCTTGAAGGCAGTGAGCTCTTTGGATTCTGGAGCGAAGGGCACCAGCCAGTACCCCTTGCTCAAATCCAGTGTGGTGATGTACCTGGCTCCTCCCACTCTCTCCAACAGCTCATCCACTCGTGGCATGTTGTATGGGTCAAACTTGGAAACTGCATTCACTAGTCGCAGGTCAATGCAAAACCTAATAGTGCCGTCTTTTTTGGGGATCAGCACAATAGGACTGCACCATTCGCTACAAGAAGGTTCAACCACACCCAGGGCCAACATTATCTCCAGTTCCTGCTTTAGAGCTGACAGCAGCCTCTCTGGGATCCGGTAGGACTTCTGACAAGCTGGGGTGTTGTCCTTCAGGTAAATTCTGTGATGAATCAGGTTGGTGTACCCCGGCTTTTCCTGGAACAGCTCCGGTTCCAGCAGTTCAATCAGATCCTGTTTCTGGGCATCAGACAAATGATTCAACTCCACCAGATATTGTTCTGATGGTGCAGGGAAAACATTTCTGAGGTCTCCTCATGCCCACTTACTGCTCTCTCTCACTTTCCTTCACTGGTTCTGGCCTAGCATGAAACTCTTTCAGCAAATTAACATGAAAGGTTTGATACTTCTTACCCCTGTCCGGCATGTAGAGTCAGTTTCCCCACCTTTCTTGTGATCTTGTAGGGCCTGTGCCACTTCGCCAATAACTTGCTCTCACTGGTGGGAAGGAGAAGAAGTACCTGCTGACCTGGTTGCAATTCTCTGGATCTAGCCTTCTTGTCATACCAGGTCTTTTGTGTCTCTTGCGCCGCCTGTAGATTTTCCTGTGCCAGCGCCGTCATCTTCTCCAATCGCGCTCTCATTTTCACCACATAAGACACCACATTGTCTCCACCAGACTTTGGTCTCTCCCAGTGCTCCTTCAAAAGGCCCAAAGGACCCTTTACATCCCGCCCATACAGCAGCTCAAACGGGGAGAATCCTGTTGATGCCTGGGGTACCTCCTCATATGCGAACAGGAGGTATGGCAGCCACTGATCCCAGTCTGAACCTGTTTGAGACACAAACCTACGAAGCATATTCTTTAAGGTTTGATTAAATCGTTCAACCAAACCGTCTGTCTGTGGGTGATATGGAGTGGTTTTGATGCCCTAAATGCCCAACAGCTGATACACATGCTTGAGGAGTTTTGACAAGAAGTTTGAGCCTTGATCTGTGAGAACTTCACTGGGTAATCCTACTCTTGAGCACAGTTGGAGTAGAGCATTAGCTACATCTCTAGCCTTGACACTTCTCAGAGGAAAAGCTTCTGGGTACCTTGCTGCATAGTACACTACAACCAGAATGAAACGGTTGCCTGATGCGCTCCTCTCCAGTGGTCCTATCACATCCATCCCTATCCTGTCAAAAGGAGTTTCGATGATTGGAAGGGGTTGTAAACTTGCCCTGGCCACTCCCTTGCCTGAAACAACTTGACACTCATTACATGTCTTACAGAAGGTTTTTACATCTGTATATATACCCGGCCAAACAAAGTGTCTACTGATCCTTGCCAGCGTTTTGTTGAACCCCAAATGACCAGCCCATGGAATTGAATGGCCCAAAGTCATAACAGTGTGCCTCAGAGACTGTGGCATTACCAAAGCATCTACTTGGCCCTTCCTCTGATATAGACTGCCTCCCTTCAAGATGTACAGTGTATCATCTCTTATGCTTGGCTGTCCTTGTTTCACCCCATCCTTTCCTGACACTTTCCCAAACCATGCCAACCATGTAGGGTCCTCTCTTGTAACTGTGCAATGTCTGATGGGATGTGCATCTCTACAGGGAGGGTGGGGTTGGGTAAGCTTTCACTGGATGGTTTAGTACCACCCAGAAACTTGTCACTTAGCTTCTGGCTCTTTGATTTCACCCTTTTTTCTGGTGTCGGTTCCAGTTCAGTGTCATCAGGCTCATCAAGGCAACTCTTTGAAATCCTCAACTATACTCTGTGCCCTTGTAACGACCATATTACACTCTTTAGGCTTGTGTAATAGGTCCAACATAATTGGGATGTCCCAGCCCAACACAACCGGGTAAGGTAGCTTTGGTGCTAGTGCTACTGGGAGGAAAAAGGTTTGGCCACCTGCTGTCACGTAAATCTCTGCAGTGGGGTAAGGTTTCTCATCACCATGTATAGAAGTTACTCCCACCCCTTCCTGACAGCTCCACCCTTTCCTAGATACCAGGCTTGCTAGCACTACTGTCTGTGAGCTCCCTGTGTCTATTAGGGCTGTCTGTTTCTTGCCATTAACCAGCACTGGTGTAAAATGACGAGTATCCCCCACGAAACACTCTGATGGGACTGGTCTAGGTACAGAGCAAAGGAGGACCTGCTTGCTTTTTCGGGCAGGACAAAAGGGTTTTGTGTGCCCCAACTCCCCACAGTAAAAAACATCTTACATCTTTTTTGTTAGTGCCAATAGATGGTATGATACCTGAACTGTGGCCACTAGGGGAATTGAAATGGATGGCAGAAGTGCTACGATTGGCACTACCCTGACTCCCCTCTGCACCCGCTGACTTACTGCTGACCTGGTGTCTATTGTCTTTTCTGAAGGTGGTACTTCTGCTTCCCTGTCTGGCAGACGTAAACACTTCAGCCAGGCGAGCCGCCTCCTCTGCCTCGGCCAACCTTACAACAACAACCTAAGGAAATGATCGTGGACTGTCGATCGATAGAGCTGAAGTGGAGAGAGTCTCCTGCTTCAAGTTCCTCGGTGTGTTCATCAATGATGACCTCTCCTGGTCCAGGCAATCGGACGCGGTATTAAAAACTGCCCAAAAGCGCCTATACTTCCTGAGGAGACTCAAGAAGTTTGGAATGCCTGTCAAAACTCTCACCAATTTCTACAGGTGCACCATTGAGAGCATTCTCACTGGCTGCATTACTACCTGGTACGGCAGCTGCTCCGCTGCTGATTGTAAGGCCCTCCAGAGGGTGGTGAAGACAGCGGAGCGCATCATTGGCTGCCACCTCCACACTGTGCAAAGCATATATCACACACGATGCCTCAGGAAAGCACAGAAAATCATAAAAGACTTCAGCCACCCAAGCTGTGAACTGTTCTCGCTGCTGCCGTCTGGTAGACGTTACCGAAGCATCCGGGCACGGACTACCAGACTCACAAACATTTTTTACCCCCAGGCCATCAGGCTTCTCAACCAGCAGTGATCACATTGATCACATGATCACCTCAATGGGTAGGAAAAAGCAGGTGTGAAAGGCCCAGGTCAGGGATTTCCTCGTACTCCTCCTCCCCCATACTCACCCACAGAATAACACTTTATATTTATAATATTTAATACTCCTGATCCAGTCATTTGCTGTAGTCAAATATGACCATCTACAGTGTATTTCACTGTGTAACATACACACATCTCTACTACTACTGCTACTGCTACTGCTACTACCACTAGTGGTACTTCAGTTTCTAATACTGATAGTCCAAATACTACTACTACTGCTGCTAATTGTATTACTTCTCCTCCTGATATTACAACTGCTGCTTTTACAACAACCCATAATACTACAACCTTTAAAAACATTATTAGGCCTACCTATCCTTTCATGTATTGATAACGACAGGACTTTTTGCTTTCAGATAAATTGCAAAAGATCCAAATAATCAAAATGTAAAGACATTTAAACTCTTTGTAATGAATTCAACTGTCTTCAAGCACACAAATGTTCTTCAGAAAATGTAACCTTTTCTAGTTTATGCTTAATGTACTGGAATATTTTATTCCATGTATTTTGTTTCATGTTTTATCTCTTATTTATCCAAGCTGTCTTTTCTCCTGTGAGCCACTTTGTAAGAACATGGTAACTCTGTTTTGATAAGTGCTATATAAGGTAAGTTATTGTTATCATTATTATTATTATTATTGAGGAATACGTGTCTTGTTAATGGAGACATCAGCAGTGACTGTTGAGAAAGAAAAGTGTAATAAGCTTTATTTTTTCTGCCATACTTTTTTCTGCCATACATTCATAAGCTTATTTCTCTGAGAGGCACCTGCCATGTTATCATTTTTTAAGATTTATTCTGTGAACAGTTTTATGTCTGAAATGTCAGATTTAAAAATTTTACCTGAAATGATCACTTGAAATGCCTTTCTGAACCAGCTGTAAAAGAATGCGTACACCAAAGGATTCACAGTAGAATTCAAATAGCCGACCCACAACAGTGTTCCAAACAATGCCGATGGAGTCGAGTAACTGATGAAGGGATCAATGATGTTACACACAAAAAAAGGAGTCCAAAAAGAAAGAAATGCCCCCATGATGATAGCGAGTGTTTTGGTGGCTTTAGTTTGGGACGGATCAGATGTTCTCGTGTTGTGGATGCTGCGCACTTGTCTCTGTGCCACCAGGAAAATCTTCAGGTAAATGCCGAGCATAACAACTCCGGGAATGTAAAAGGAGAGAAGCGATGAGACTGTACTCGACACTCCACTCTGAAACAAAACACATCCTCCTTCACATGCAACATGAGTATAGTAGAACTCCTCAATTCCCAAAATATTGAGCTCGAGGAAGATCATTCCAAAGCCCACTACAGCCGAAACACTCCAACTGACCAGAATCATGATCAACACAGCATTAACAGTTATTTTACTTCTGTACAGCAGAGGCTGGCAAACAGCATAATATCGGTCAATCGATATGAAAGACAGATTTAGAATTGAGGCTGTGCACAACAAGACATCAGCACTATTGCAGACTTTACAGAATAGATCTCCAAAATACCAGCAGGTCTCCACACATCGGATCATACTGGGGACCATGACCAGCAGCCCCACCAGCAGGTCGGAGACGGCCAGGGAGAGGATGAGGTAGTTGGTGGGAGTGTGGAGCTGCTTGAACTGAGCGACCGACACGACGACCAGAACGTTCCCACACACCGTCAAGACGACCATGACGCCCAGCAGCAGGTAGAGAGAGACGCGGACAGACAGAGGATAGATGGTCCTCAGACAGGAAGTGTTCCTGGACTCAAAACAGAGCGCTGGCTCCATCTGTCTGGATAAACTTTATTTATAAAGCACTTTTCAAAACCAAAGTTACAAAGTGCTTCACAACAAGGAACAAGTGCAAGGAACTGACAATAAATAAAATAAAGGACAATAAATAAATGACAGTAAGTAACACAAAATCTGATAGGAAATTAAAAAATGCAATAATGAACGAGGCAAACTTGGCTAAAATCAGAACAGGATTAAAAGTCAGCTTTCTGATAAAAGTCTGTTTTTAGGAGTGATTTAAAAGATGATACTGACTTAGTCAGCCACACAGCTTCACCCCTGTTCCACAAGGCAATGAACCATACTCAGAGTAAGTAACTTATAGTTGAAGAGTTCTTCATTTAATAAAATATGTCATAATAAAACTTCACACTTGAGAACAGCTTCAACTGTATGAAATTCAATATATTGGCATGCCCAATCATCTGAGTGTCTTCCTAGTTGTGAAAAAGGTTCATAAAAGTCACATTTTCACCTGTAACTTATGTATCTTATGTTTGGTTCACCAGGGAAACAAACATGTTATCTAACAAACTTTTTTTCCTATTTGAACAGAGATGTTATGAAATCATACTGTTTACAATATGTGGAAAAAAGCAGATACAACACACATTGGGTTAGTGACATGAAGCTCATATAGAAAAATTCCATAATCTGAAAATGCAAGGTGATTTGATTCTGCTATTCCAGTCAGAAATGAATTCATGCCAAGAAGTCACAGAAATATCAGCAGCTAACTGATTCCCTGTTTAGCAAAGGCTATCTGATGTTTCTGCTTGCTTTTTACTTCTTCAGGACACAAAGAACAAACCCCTCCTGTTGTTGAAAACTAGTTTAAATACTTATATTTGCAGAAATATGTGGAGATTATGATACATTCTTGAATAAGCTTTTAAATAGATTTCCCTGCAATGTTTCAGCTAATCTACCATGACAAAATAGCACACTGCTTGTGGAATTATTATTTTCAGTGATGTTTCATAGTAAATTCACACAATGATTTAAATGTATTCAAATCACCAGCCATGATTAAACCAAAATTCATCCTGTTCACATGGGATGGGCTTGATTTTTTTTCACATACACATCTACTGCTCCACTCCTCTTATGTAGTTCTATAACAGGAGTGGAGAACTGCCATATGATTTGTGATGTCATTTTACACCACTGCCACTGAGGATGTTGTAATATTTAGCTAATCATTCCCTCAATAATTAATCAGAGAATAAATCATTTTATGGAGACATCAACCAACAGTCAATAGTTAAAGGATAAATCCGGTCATTTTCAACATGGGCCTTATTTTCCTGTTTTTTTGCCGTCATGACGACTGATTGTGTTCAAGATGTCATCACTCACTTCACTGTGGAGCTTGACGTGGTTTCAGTTAAACAGGAGCACTGCTGTCCAATACACACATACAGGGCCAACGTCATGTCCAACAGCTGAACCCAAAAAGTGATTAAAAACCATCTTTTCAACACAATAACACCCACACTGCAGTTGAACATGTCTTTAAATAGCACACCAATAGATTGGATCATTTTTAAAACTGACTGCTGACATCGGTGGATTCTCTGCTGTGTTCACCGCTTGTGTTGACTCACTTCCTAAATTTGTGATGCCAGGTGGGAAATAATGGAGGTGCAAAAAATTCCCCACATATTCTGCTTCATTACCACTAGGAGGTTGATGTAAGTGTTTTTTCCCAGTCAGCAAGTCATATTTACAGAAAATCCAATATGCATTGAACGCAGCATCAGAGTTCTTGAGGTCTAGCTC
Source organism: Centroberyx gerrardi (assembly GCF_048128805.1). Classification (NCBI taxonomy): domain Eukaryota; kingdom Metazoa; phylum Chordata; class Actinopteri; order Beryciformes; family Berycidae; genus Centroberyx; species Centroberyx gerrardi. Next base: position 1,108,456 of record NC_136013.1, read on the forward strand.
ATGCTAGTTAAAATAACATAACTAATACTGCAATATAGAGTTTCAGGCGATTGTTAATCGGTAATTGGATGCAGGAAGGTTCCACTGCAGTGAGTGTTAATGTGTTTTAATCACTTTCTGGGTTCAGCTATAGGAGATTACCTGTTGGCCCTGTGTGTGTGTGTGTGTGTGTGTGTGTGTATTGAACTGAAGCTACATCAAGCTCTACAGTGAAATAAGTCATGACATTTTCACACATTTTCAACACAATCAAACATCATGATGGCAAAATCTAAGGCACAGGTTGCAAATATTAATAAATAATTATCCTTTAAAAAGTACTACATTCTAAAGTAATCCTAGCATAGCAATAATGCAGCAATAATAAAAAGTGTTTATACAATACTCAACGTGTGAACACGAGCTAGCTTCCCAGAAACACATCATACCTGAATGCAGAAACATTTAGTTAAAGTGTCTCTTACCTCACACACTCACAGCTGGACAGAATGAGCGTCCTGTGTGTTTCCTGGCACACCGTCACAGCTGTAACTGTCGGTCTCTGTCTGGCCTTTAAAGCCCGAGGCTCTGTGGACTGCAGTGTCTCCTGTGGACTGCAGTGTCTCCTGTGGACTGCAGTGTCTCCTGTGGACTGCAGTGTCTCCTGTGGACTGCAGTGTCTCCTGGCCGCCAGCCGCCTCAGGGAGTGAAGCTGGACACTCGTCCCAGTGGATGATGGACCGCACTCACTGCTGTTTATATTCAACTCTTCTTACATCTCTTTTCATGTTGTAAGGATAACTTGACTACTGACTAAAATGTTTGTCATCCAATCAGGCCAGGATAGATTATATATAATAATAATAATAATACATTTTTTTAATATAGCACTTTTCAAAACAGAAGTTACAAAGTGCTTTACACAATAAAAAGAATAATAAAACAACACAACACAATAAAACAGTAGTAAAACAATGACAATTCAATGCAAAGAAAAACAAGGGTAAAATGACAAATGCTAACTTAAGAATACATAGAGCAAAAAGTTTACAGAAAAGCCAATGAAAAGAGGGTCTTTAAAAGTGTTTTTAAAGTCAATACACCCTTAGCTAATCTGAGCTCTTCGGGAAGCGCATTCCATAGTTTTGGGGCCCTGACAGCAAATCCTCGATCCCCTCTTGAAATGAATTTGGATCTAAGAACAACTAGGAGAGACTTTCCTGCAGACCTCAGGTTACAGGCTCATAAGAAATTAAAAGATCTAAAATGTAGCCTGTGGCCTGTCCAAGACATGCTTTAAAAGTGATAAGTAAAATTTTAAAATCAATTCTAAAGTTTATAGGCAGCCAGTGCAAGGATGCTAGGACAGGGGTGATATGCTCCCGTTTCTTTAGACCCATTAGCATTCTGGCAGCAGCGTTTTGGACTAGCTGAAGGCGTGAGATTTGCTTCTGGGTGAGGCAGGAATAGAGGGAGTTACCGAGACTCTGCGTCCTCCACTGCCTCTGCTGCCCTCCACTTCCTTCCTGTCCTGACCTCGATGCTGGCCTGGGAGACTTTTGGGTCACGAGATTCCCAGCACTGCAGAACCTCCCTTGTACGGGTCACCTTGAACTCCTCGCTCAGGCTGCTGATGGGGAGCTTCAGCATGTTGTTATGACCGTACAGGGCGATGCTGCTTAGGCTTCGAGGCAGTCCAAGCCACTTGCGAAGGAACCTACTGACCCTCTTCTCAAAACCCTCGATTGTAGAGATCGGGACCTTGCTAGACCAGAAGAGGCGAGAAGATCCGTGGGAGGATAGCGTGTTGGTACATCCAGGCCTTATGGTCGGACATACAGTAATCTATTACAAACAAACACCACATGATAGAACAAGGTCCAAAGTGTGTCCCTTTTCATGGGTAGGCCCTTTAACAGACTGGGAGAGGCTAAAACAATCTGGAAAAAATCTGGCATATGATGAGTAGATCCCGATCATAGAATCAGATTTTGGCAGCATTGTTATCTGGTGTTTCATGTCTGATCTGGAGGTGGTAAGGCTTGTATTGTGACCAGAATTAGTCTGGACACAATCCAGGATAAAAACACATTTGAACAATAAAGAGGAATGGGGAGAAAGTTTGGGTAAAGGTAATGTGGTTACAGAATTAAATTAATACCGCCAACACATCATTTTAGGGTTAGGGTTAGGGTTAGGGTTAGACATGTTTTTGATGAGGGTTCATATTATATTAGAAACAATTCTAATGGAGCAGCAGCAGCCAAGCATTAGAGAGGCAAGCTGGTGACCGGAGGGTTTTAATTTTATGGCTGTTTCATAGCCATAGATATGAATTAAATGGACAAACCTTAACTGATTACTGGGGATTTGACCATCTGTATTACAGAACTGGTATATTCTTTGCCTTGGGCTGCACTTCAGCAAGCCCTTGCAACTTTTGTGGCAAAATTGAGATCAACCAAGATAAAAACTAGAAAATGTGCTCTGTAGAGCGCAGACCTCCTCCGTGTCTGACAACACCCCGCAAGGCAGTTATGCACCTTTTGGTGATATGCCATGCCCACCACCACACCCACTTTTGGCCAATCAACATGAAAAGTTAATCAGTTCTTCCTTGGCCCATAACCAACCTTCATACCAAGGTTTGTCTAAATCCATGCCCAACTTTTTGAGATATCCTGCTAACAGATGGACAGACGTCCGTCTGTCCATCTCCATCACACACACAGATGCGCGTGAAAACATTAGAGAAGGCTCATAACTTTAACCTTTGATTGGCAGGTTACAGCAGCAGGACTCACAACAGGGTTTAAAGAAACATCATTGTTAATCAAGTATTCTCTGAAACAGAACAAAACCGCTGCTCCCTTTGGTTTTGTTAATTTGGAGGCAATAAGTCAAAGTGCAGGCTCAGCATTACATCTCTTTGAATCCATGGCTGACACATTCCTTTGGTATTTTAACAGCTTTGCAGAGAGCTGTTATCATTCCATGTTAGGTCTTCCGCATTTTCATCATTATTTGTGTATGTTGTAGGGTTTGACTAAGTTTCACTGGGTGCCAGTCAGAATAGTTTGACAAAAGATTGACTGTTTAGTCAGAGTCAGGAGTCAAACCCCACAAAGGATCCATGTACATCATGAACATTATCCTGAACCAGAATTATAACCAAGATAACCGGTAATGACTTCCGGTGATGCAAGCAACCAAGTAGCCACGCTTCGCTGGAGCTCCGGCGCACCCTACTATTTTATAACTGTATGTCATTATTTTTAACAACCTAGCTAAGGTATTACGGAGTACTACCTCCGGGGAATGTCTTTGGAGCACTTTTGGGGCAGTTCTACTGGTAAAATGCCTCTGAAACAAACCAAGAATAACACCACCGCTGAAAAGTCTCACTCCTGCCAAGATGGCGGCAGCTCATGCGACATACCTGAACTAGACCCAGCAATCGCCAATGCTATGGAGGTAATGACGGCTAATATCATTAGCGCAATTGATGATAAGTTGGAACGCATGTTGCATAGTATCAACACTAATATATCTCAGCATCTGAAGGAAATCAATGACCGGGTCAGAGAGGCCGAGGAAAGGATATTGGCGGTGGAGAACACCACATTTGAGGCAGAAAAACACATTGCTGTCTTAGCTAAGTCAGTTGACGGGCTGACAGAGCGCTTGCAGGATTATGAAAATCAGGGTCGCCGAAAAAAATCTGAGGATCCTGGGAATATGTGAAAAAGCAGAGGGCAGTGACGTGGTGAAGTTTATGGAGAAGTGGATCCCCCAGATTCTGGATATGGAAACAAAGGCTGACCGAATCAAGCTGGAGCGAGCTCACCGTAGACCTGGTCCTGTCACATCGCGGCTACCCCGGGCCATGATCGCCAGATTCCACAACTTCTCTGACCGTCAGAAAGTCATGGATGCTGCCCGTCGCAAAAAAGAGGTTCTCTTCGAGGGATCCAAAATATTTTTCTTTCAGGACTTTGCAGCAGAGACACTCAAACGGAGACGGGAATTTGCGGATGTCAAGAGGAAACTGCAAAACATCCCCGGAGCCCACTATGCTATGCTATACCCGGCTACACTCAGGATCACGGTGAACGACACCTCCAAAACTTTCTGCACTCCAGACGAAGTATCCGCATACATTGACTCTCTGGAACGGCCGTAGAAGTCCCCTAATGTGGTGAGTGTCATTATTGCCGGAGAACTGAACTGTATCGTATGTCTGACGCTAACATTACTGCTTTGACTGTTCTCCCGATCGTTTTGTGAGAGAAAGGACATAATGTAATGAAAAAAATACTAACACTTTTGAAAAAGGAAGGGGTTAAAATTGCACTTTTACAAGAAACTCACCTTAAAGATATAGAACATATTAAACTCAAACGTGACTGGGTGGGACAGGTCTTCTTCTCATCCTTTACCTCCAATAGTAGAGGTGTGTGTATCTTAATCCACAAATCACTGCCATTCAAGGTGGAAAAATGTATTCGAGATGAGGGAGGACGATATGTTATAGTAAGAGGTCTGTTATTTGGTAAGCATATTTCTATAATGAATATATATTACCCCCCTAATCATCCAACAGAGTTAATTACTAAGGCTTTCGCAGAGTTTGCTGAGATAGAATGTGAACAGTCAATAATAGGAGGGGACTTCAATTGTCTATTGGACCCCCAAATGGATAAATCTCCAACAGAGAGAGGACCTCCTAGTAAAAGGGCCAGGGCAGTAATAGAGCTATGTGAGGAGATGGGATACCTTGATATATGGAGGATCACACATCCAGGAGAGAAGGACTTTTCCTTCTTCTCAAGTGTACATAAGAGTAGCTCAAGAATAGAGTATTTCTTTGTTCCCAAGTCTAAATTAAATCTGATAACCTCCTGTTCTGTTGGCAATATCACAATTTCAGACCATAGCCCCATATTCCTTCAGCTCCTCCACGAGGGGAGCACTCGTCCTACCAAGACGTGGAGATTCAACTCTTCCTTGCTCAGTGACCCTAACTTTATCTCCTATTTTACCTCTGAATTCAAGGTATTTTACACAATTAACAATACACCTGACATCTCTCCTTCAACTCTTTGGGAAACAAGCAAGGCATATTCCAGAGGCTTAATAATATCGTATGTGAAAAGTAAACGTTGAAAAGCGCTTGAGTGTCAGAGGGAGTTGGAGATTCAATTATCAGAAGCGGAAAAGACTTATGTTAAAAACCCTTCTGAGACTAATTTGAAAACATTGTTGGCTATCAAGGCTTCACTGAACTCCTTACTCACTCATAAAGCTGAACAGTGCATCAGATTTGCTAAACAGAAGTTATATGAATTCGGCAACAAACCAAGCAAATACCTAGCTAGATTAGTAACTAAGAAATCTGATTCCCAATGTATCTCAGCCATTAAGGATGCTGACGGTAAAAGGAAAACGGATGCAGAGAACATTAACAAGGTGTTATATAAAAGTGAACAACCCATGTCTAGTCAGAGGTTCTCTGAGCTTTTTTTTCTAATCTGAGTCGACCTAAATTCACAGATCTACAGAGGGAAACACTTAATGAACCAATAACAGAGCAGGAAGTCAAGGGAGCTCTGAATTCACTGCAATCAGGCAAAGCCCCAGGCCCAGATGGGCTGGGCTGTGAATTCTATAAAGAATTTAAATCCTTACTAATACAACCCTTGCTTAATGTTTCATGACTCGTTGAGGAGTGGCTTCCTCCCCAGATCACTAACAGAGGCCAATATCAGCCTTATTCTTAAAAAGGGGAAGGCTGATGATGAGTGTGCGTCTTACAGGCCTATAAGCCTGTTGAATACGGATCTTAAATTGCTTTCCAAGACCCTTGCTTTGCGTTTAGAAATAGTCCTGCCTTCCATTATAAATAATGATCAGACAGGATTTATTATTGGCAGAAATTCATGCAATAATATGAGGAGGCTTCTCAATGTGATTCAGCTTTCCCAATCTGGCAAAGTAGACTGTGTAGTTATTAGCCTGGACGCGGAGAAAGCTTTCGATCGGGTTGAGTGGCCCTATCTCTTTTCTACTCTGGAGATACTGGGCTTAGGGGAGGCATTCATTAGCTGGGTGAAGTTACTATATAATAACCCGTTATCTGCTGTCCTAACAAATGGCAATAGATCATCTTATTTCCGCCTGGGCCGGGGTACAAGACAGGGTTGCCCTCTGTCCCCGCTATTATTTGCAATTGCTATCGAGCCTTTGGCGGAGGCTATTAGACACACCCCTTCTATTACAGGTATCTCATCTGGGAGTAAGATTCATAAAATTTCCTTGTATGCCGATGACGTGCTATTGTTTCTTACTAATCCAGAGGTCTCAATACCAGCAGTTCTAGATCTGATCAGTTGCTTCAGTCAATTTTCGGGCTACAAAATACATTTTTCTAAGTCAGAAGCTCTTCCTTTGGGTGGTCTTCGTGATGTTCGCCCCCCCTTATCTTGCCCATTTAGGTGGGCACCGCAGGGCTTTACATATTTGGGGATAGTGATAACCCCATCGCTTCATCAATTATATAGAGCTAATTTTACACCCTTGCTGAAGTGTATACATGAGGATCTTGAAAGATGGATTTCCTTACCGCTGTCTATGTTGGGAAGGATCTCATTACTTAAAATGAATATTCTGCATAAACTTCTATATGTATTTCAGATGCTTCCAATCTTGTTTTCAAGAAAAGTGATTAAAGAAATAAATAGTTGGTTTAGTACTTTTGTCTGGAATGGAAAAAAACCTTGTATGAGTCTGGCTAGACTTATGAAGCCACAGGAAAAGGGTGGTCTATCAGTTCCTGATGTTAGGCTTTACCAATTGGTTTCACAACTAAGCTACATTGCTGACTGGATTAAAAATGACAGTGAATCTGTATGGCTTGACCTAGAATCTTCTCAGGTTAATCAGTCCTTAAGTGGTCTCTTGTTTACTTCAGAACAAAAGAAGATTAAAACTTTTATTGGCGACAAGCCTGGCGGGATATAAGAAGGTTGGAAGGACTAGAGGGACAGCTGTCCTCCCTCTCGCCAGTATGGGGTAACATAGACTTCCCTCCTGGTACCACGGATAGGGGCTTTAAGCTGTGGGACAGTAAAGGGATTGTTACTATTGGGCATTTATATGAAAAGAAAATACTACTTCCATTTGATCAGTTATGTAAGAAATATAACATACCACGAAATGAGTTTTTTAGATATCTCCAGATACGAAGTTTTTTAAATAGCCGAAAAGACACTGACCTTTGTCATCAACCTTCTCCGTTGGAGAACATAGTTTCTGATGGAAGAAAGAAAGGTATTTTGGGGCTTGGGTATAGAGCACTTTCTAAATGTGATAAAGGAAAACCTGCGTTCACGCCCAAAGATTGAAATAATGACCTGAACATGGACATTGATGAAGCAACCTGGTTACAAATATGGGAATCGGCAAATAACATTTCAGTTTGTAATAGGACGAAGGAAACTCAATTTACTACTACTACGACTACTACACCGTCTGCAGATTACTCCCCAGCTTAGACATAAAATGGATCACAATAAATCTGAACTGTGTATGAAGTGTAATGCTGAGGCTGGGAGTTTTATCCATTGTGTTTGGACTTGTAAATATATAGATGATTATTGGAAAAACATAGCGGATAGACTATGCCTAATTCTTGATATTAAACTGAACAAGGACCCTATGTGTTTGTTGTTTGGGCTGCCAGACACACAACTTAAAAGTATACATTCCAAAAGACTTCTATGTATCCTTACTTTCTGTGCAAGAAAAAATATATTGCTGAAATGGATAGACTGCAAACCTCCAACAATAGCTTGGTGGCACAAGGTTATTTTTGATATAATACCTATGGAATATTTGACATACAGATCGAAGTGTATGATTAAGGTATTCTATAAGATTTGGTCCCCGTTCTTAGACTATATTGGAACTAGACTGGCAGCCATTGTGTTGAAGGGTCTGGTGGATCACAGTTGGGAATCCACACGATGTATTAATGCATAACTGATTTGCTGTGGGATTGCACGGATCACAATATAGAAGTGCTCAAGTGTTAGTGATGCTGTACTGTATAAGAATGCAAGACTTGGATGCTGTCTCCAATGGGGGTGATCCCCCCCCCTTTTTATTTATCTATATTATTTTAGTTTATAATATTTTGTCTGTTTTTGATGTGTGACATGGCCTCCCCCTTTTTTTTTGGGGTGGGGGGGGGTATTTCCCATCTTTGCTGAGCAAGAGTTTTAGGAATTAAAGGCCTGTCCCATATAGACGCCTGTCCCAAATATAGGCCGGTTGAGTTCAGTGTTTGAAGCAAATAAAAGCCCGGGCTATTAATTGAAGTTTTATGGTACGTCGAGCAGACGTCAGACTCAGAAAACCAGACTTTCTTAAAGGGACCGTGTCTCCTTAACCCTGAGAAGCACACAATATAACTGTATGTGTTAAACATCCCCAAACCACAGATTATGGTGAATAATGTCTATAGAGTCCGCCACAAACTGTTTATTAACAAAAAATAATTATACAACAACATATTTGCATTTATATGTATTTACATAGTACCGGACCTGTAATATGAAGCAGGTGCAAGTGGACAATAATTCATACAATGTGACCATGTTTATTTTCTTTATTGACATTTAAATGGTACATTTAAACGGGACAGCAGCTTACATTCCATACAGACCAGACCGTAAAGTGCCGGGGGATCAATTTTACAGACGCTGAGACGTTCGCTAGCTTTAGCCTATCCCGGGGTGAGTGAAAGATTATGCATGCTACGAACTTAAGCACCCTCCTGGGAGCTAGCATGGCTAACTTTTGTAGAGTGCTGGCTGTGTTAGTTAGCCAACGCTTGGCCATATTAGCTTCCAGTCATGTGCCTGCGTTCGTTGCAGCAGCAGCAGCAGCAGCAGCAGCAGCAGCAGCAGCAGCAGCTGGTGGAAGTAGTATTTTTCCCACGGCGCAGCCGAGGGCATCACACGGCAGATTCAGGTCATGCATTCAGTCAGTCAGTCAGTCAGTCAGTCAGTTAGTCAGTCAGGTAACGCTTAGTGAGATGTCGCTTCGTGAGATGGCCTCTAGAGGGCGTCTTGGACTAAGAGATGGCCTCTCGCCTAAACGCCACATTCAGTCCCATATTGATAATGCCATATTGGATCTCACACAGAGCCACACTCTTCGCCGTCAATTTACAGACATCCACATCTTCTGCTGTCCTGCAAACCTTAACGGTAGGTAACGTTATTACCTGTGGTTTTTAAGTGACGTTAGTGGAATTATTTAACTGATAACTGTGTCATAATGCTTCAGTGCAGTGAATTGAATTGAACACGCACCATGGGTCTGTACAGGATCTGTGCTTGTTCATGCTTAATGTACTGGAATGTTTTATTCCATGTATTTTGTTTCTTGTTTTATCTCTTATTTCTATCCCAGCTGTCTTTTCTCCTGTGAGGCGCTTTGTAAGAACTTTGTAACTCTGTTTTCTCTAGTGCTATATAAGGTAAGTTATTGTTATTATTATTATTATTATTGAGGAATAAGTGTCTTGTTAATGGAGACATCAGCAGTGACTGTTGAGAAAGAAAAGTGTAATAAGCTTTATTTTTTCTGCCATACTTTTTTCTGCCATACATTCATAAGCTTATTTCTCTGAGAGGCACCTGCCATGTCATCATTTTTTAAGATTTATTCTGTGAACAGTTTTATGTCTGAAATGTCAGAATTAAAGATTTTACCTGAAATGATCACTCGAAATGCCTTTCTGAACCAGCTGTAAAAGAATGCGTACACCAAAGGATTCACAGTAGAATTCAAATAGCCGACCCACAACAGTGTTCCAAACAATGCCGATGGAGTCGAGTAACTGATAAAGGGATTAATGACGTTACACACAAAAAAAGGAGTCCAAAAAGAAAGAAATGCCCCCATGATGATAGCGAGTGTTTTGGTGGCTTTAGTTTGGGACGGATCAGATGTTCTCGTGTTGTGGATGCTGCGCACTTGTCTCTGTGCCACCAGGAAAATCTTCAGGTAAATACCGAGCATAACAACTCCGGGAATGTAAAAGGAGAGAAGAGATGAGACTGTACTCGACACTCCACTCTGAAACAAAACACATCCTCCTTCACATGCAACATGAGTATAGTAGAACTCCTCAATTCCCAAAATATTGAGCTCGAGGAAGATCATTCCAAAGCCCACTACAGCCGAAACACTCCAACTGACCAGAATCATGATCAACACAGCATTAACAGTTATTTTACTTCTATACAGCAGAGGCTGGCAAACAGCATAATATCGGTCAATCGATATGAAAGACAGATTTAGAATTGAGGCTGTGCACAACAAGATATCAGCACTACTGCAGACTTTACAGAACACATCTCCAAAATACCAGCAGGTCTCCACAGATAGGGTCATACTGGGGAACATGACCAGCAGCCCCAGCAGCAGGTCGGAGACGGCCAGGGAGAGGATGAGGTAGTTGGTGGGAGTGTGGAGCTGCTTGAACTGAGCGACCGACACGACGACCAGAACGTTCCCACACACCGTCAAGACGACCATGATGCCCAGCAGCAGGTAGAGAGAGACGCGGACAGACAGAGGATAGATGGTCCTCAGACAGGAAGTGTTCCTGGACTCAAAACAGAGCGCTGGCTCCATCTGTCTGGATAAACTTTATTTATAAAGCACTTTTCAAAACCAAAGTTACAAAGTGCTTCACAACAAGGAACAAGTGCAAGGAAGAAAACATTAAAATTAAACTGAAGGTACTGATAAAATGAGCATAGCAAAGAGATAAAAACAGAAACAAATGACAATAAATAAAATAAAGGGCACATGTAACACAAAATCAGATGCAAAAAAAAATGCAGGACCAGGATTAAAGGTAAGCTTTCTGATAAAAGTCTGTTTTTAGGAGTGATTTAAAAGATGATTCACACCTGTTCCACAAGGCAATGAACCATACTCATACAGTAAGGAACTTATAGGTGAAGAGTTCTTCATCTAATAAAATATTTGTCATAATAAAACTTCACACTTGAGAATAGCTTCAACTGTGTGGAATTACTTTTTTTCCTATTTGAACAGAGATGTTATGAAATCATACTGTTTACAATATGTGGAAAAAAACAGATATAACACACATTGGGTTAGTGACATGAAGCTCATATTGAAAAATTCCATGATCTGAAAATGAAAGGTGATTTGATGCTGCTATTCCAGTCAGAAATAAATTCATGGCAAGAAGTCAGAAAAATATCAGCAGCCAACTGATTCCCTGTTTAGCAAAGGCTATCTGATGTTTCTGCTTGCTTTTTACTTCTTCAGGACACAAAGAACAAACCTCTCCTGTTGTTGAAAACTAGTTTAAATACTTATATTTGCAGAAATATGTGGAGATTATGATACATTCTTGAATAAGCTTTTAAATAGATTTCCCTGCAATGTTTCAGCTAATCTACCATGACAAAGTAACACACTGCTTGTGGAATTATTATTTTCTGTGATGTTTCACAGTAAATTCACACAAATGGTTTAAATGTATTCAAATCACCAGCCATGATTAAACCAAAATTCGTCCTGTTCACATGGGATGGGCTTGATTTTTTTTCACATACACATCTACTGCTCCACTCCTCTTATGTAGTTCTATAACAGGAGTGGAGAACTGCCATATGATTTGTGATGTCATTTTACACCACTGCCACTGAGGATGTTGTAATATTTAGCTAATCATTCCCTCAATAATTAATCAGAGAATAAATCATTTTATGGAGACATCAACCAACAGTCAATAGTTAAAGGATAAATCCGGTCATTTTCAACATGGGCCTTATTTTCCTGTTTTTTTGCCGTCATGACGATTGATTGTGTTCAAGATGTCATCACTCACTTCACTGTGGAGCTTGACGTGGTTTCAGTTAAACAGGAGCACTGCTGTCCAATACACACATACAGGGCCAACGTCATGTCCAACAGCTGAACCCAAAAAGTGATTAAAAACCATCTTTTCAACACAATAACACCCACACTGCAGCTGAACATGTCTTTAAATAGCACACCAATAGATTGGATCATTTTTAAAACTGACTGCTGACATCGGTGGATTCTCTGCTGTGTTCACCGCTTGTGTTGACTCACTTCCTAAATTTGTGATGCCAGGTGGGAAGTAATGGAAGCGCAAAAAATTCCCCACATATTCTGCTTCATTACCACTAGGAGGTTGATGTAAGTGTTTTTTCCCAGTCAGCAAGTTATATTTACAGAAAATCCAATATGCATTGAATGCAGCATCAGAGTTCTTGAGGTCTAGCTCATGCTAGTTAAAATAACATAACTAATACTGCAATATAGAGTTTCAGGCAATTGTTAATCGGCAATTGGATGCAGGAAGGTCTGACTGCAGTGAGTGTTAATGTGTTTTAATCACTTTCTGGGTTCAGCTATAGGAGATAACCTGTTGGCCCTGTGTGTGTGTGTGTGTGTGTGTGTGTGTGTGTGTGTGTGTGTATTGAACTGAAGCTACATCAAGCTCTACAGTGAAATAAGTCATGACATTTTCACACATTTTCAACACAATCAAACATCATGATGGCAAAATCTAAGGCACAGGTTGAAAATATTAATAAATAATTATCCTTTAAAAAGTACTACATTCTAAAGTAATCCTAGCATAGCAATAATGCAACAATAATAAAAAGCGTTTATACAATACTCAATGTGTGAACACGAGCTAGCTTCCCAGAAACACATCATACCTGAATGCAGAAACATTTAGTTAAAGTGTCTCTTACCTCACACACTCACAGCTGGACAGAATGAGCGTCCTGTGTGTTTCCTGACACACCGTCACAGCTGTAACTGTCGGTCTCTGTCTGGCCTTTAAAGCCCGAGGCTCTGTGGACTGCAGTGTCTCCTGTGGACTGCAGTGTCTCCTGTGGACTGCAGTGTCTCCTGTGGACTGCAGTGTCTCCTGTGGACTGCAGTGTCTCCTGGCCGCCAGCCGCCTCAGGGAGTGAAGCTGGACACTCGTCCCAGTGGATGATGGACCGCACTCACTGCTGTTTATATTCAACTCTTCTTACATCTCTTTTCATGTTGTAAGGATAACTTGACTACTGACTAAAATGTTTGTCATCCAATCAGGCCAGGATAGATTATATATAATAATAATAATAGTAATACATTTGTTTAATATAGCACTTTTCAAAACAGAAGTTACAAAGTGCTTTACACAATAAAAAGAATAATAAAACAATACAACACAATAAAACAGTAGTAAAACAGTGACAATTCAACACAAAGAAAAACAAGGGTAAAATGACAACCAATATAGCAAGTTAAAAACAACAACAAAAACAACAACAACAACAATAATAATAATAATAATAATAATAATAATAATAATAAAGAATAGTTACACAAATAGTAATACTTCCATCTACTGGTGTAGTACTGTAAGTGCCTTGCTTAAACCAGAACTTGTATTTTGAAACTGTCAAGGTGGTTAAGCATACGTCTTGCGATGCACCTGGACACATCATCAGTGATGTTCCTGGTTCATCGGGTGTTTCGGGTCTCACAACTTCAGACACCCTCACCCAGGCGACCCAGCCAGGGTTGATCAAGCCCCAGCTTGTGCCCAGGTAGCACTACTTCACCCATGGATCCACTCTCCTGATCCACAACCACCTGCAGGCAACTTCAGTTGCCTCTATCAAACATGACAGTTTTCTTCACTGGGCGGAGGCGCTTACAGTTGCTGATCCCGCTGCAGATGGTGTCTGCTATGACCTTCAGCACCTGGTCATGGCGCCAGTGGTAGCGTCCCTTGCCCCGGGCTCTCGGACAGCAGCTGAGGATGTGCTCGAGGGTTCCCCTCTTCAGGCACAGCAGGCACGCTGGAGAGTCGATCTTCCCCCAGCCGAATAGGTTGGATGGGCTCAGTAGAACGCCGTAAACCTCTTGGATTAAGAACTTGATGCGCTGAGGCTCGGCCTTCCAGAGCTCAGGCCATGAGACCTTTCTCTCCACCACCTGCTCCCATCTTGTCCAAGCTCCCTGCTGCCTCATCCTGACCATCCTGCTGGCTCGCTCCTCCTCAACTGCTGCACGCACCTCTGCCTGGACCAGCTTCCTGCCATACTTCCCCTGGGCCTTGTCGTAGGGTGGTGTTGAAATGCTACCAAGGCCAGCTCTTCCACGGGTCACCATCCACACCAGCACGCTGTGCTGCAATTGAGACTCTGCGTTCTCCACTGCCTCTGCTGCCCTCCACTTCTTTCCTGTCCTGACCTCGATGCTGGCCTGGGAGACTCTTGGGTCACGAGATTCCCGGCACTGCAGAACCTCCCTTGTACGGGTCTGTGAAGTCTGGGAGGCAGATCAACTCATTTTAAGCCCATGGTGAGGCACATTTATTCGAGCAGAACTTTTTACAGGTGCTACCACCAGCCCAAGCAGCATTACCCAAACAGCCTTGGATCCCCACACACAGTCACTCCTTATATACCTCCCTACCCAGGTGCTTAATTAGTGGACCAAACTACCAACAGGGGAGCTCCAACAAGAACATACTTAAACATATAAATTAACACATTTACAGATATATTTAACGGTTATACAATTTGTAGTTTCCTATATATATATTACAATAATTTAGGAAATATTAACTACTAACAATAAAACCTTACTATAACTCCCCCCCCCCCAACTTAGGATGTCCCCCCTTCAATTAGCAATGGGAGGACCCAGAACTATAAATTCAGCTACCGTTGCTGTAGGACTCTTTTGCCCGAACACCAGGACCTACAACACACACTGATAAGTATATCCAGAGAAACAGCAGAAATGGTTCCCGTTGCAATTATGTTAGCAGTATTTGGACTACCATCAAATAATAGACAGCCGGCATGCCTGTTTGTGGTATTGCCCCAACCGCTTCTCCATGTCTCCTGCCTTGTGTTGGACTGACTTCCATGGCTGCCAAGAACTGCAGACCAGTGAATCCTCCTAAGTTACACAAGCACAGACATTAATAAAACACACAGCACACAACATGATGTGAGGGAAGTGAGGGAACTCCATCACATTTCCTTCCCCCTCTCCCCAGAGTTCCTAAGGCCACCAATCACTTCAATCGCCCTCCTCCGGGATGCAGGAAAGACAATCTGCCACCAGGTTGGTCTTTCCCGCCCTATACTTCACAGTGAAGGTATATGGCTGCAATGACAGATACCACCCAGCAATCCTCATGTTGGCATCTCGCATTTTCTGCAGCCACTGCAATGCCCTGTGGTCTGTTTCAAGCACAAAGTCTCTTCCTAGTAAATAGTACCTCAACGATTCCACTGCCCACTTCATTGCCAGGCATTCTTTCTCTATTGTGGAATACCTGGTCTCCCTGGGCAGCAGCTTCCGACTCAGGAACACCACTGGCCTCTGTTCCTCATCCACTTCCTGCAGCAGCACAGCTCCCAAGCCCACTCCTGATGCGTCTGTCTGCAAGGTAAAGGGCTTAGAGAAGTCAGGGGTATGGAGGACTGAGGACTCACAAATGGCTCCTTTCAGCTCCTTGAAAGCCTCATCGCAGTCATCAGACCATCTCACTCTGTTCGGTGCTGAATCCTTCTCCAGGTCGGTTAGCACTGCAGAGATGTCAGCAAAGTTAGGGATAAATCTCCTGTACCACCCCACTAACCCATGAAAGATTTCACCTTTCTCTTGGTTGTAGGCACTGGGAACTCCTGGATTGCCTCCACCTTTCCCACTTGTGGTCTGATCATCCCATTCCCAATCCTGAACCCCAGGTACTGTACCTCTCTGTGGGCAAAAGCACATTTTCCCGGATTGATGGTGAGACCTGCCTCTTTTATGTGCTGGAGCACCTGGCGGACATGTGCTACATGGTCTTCCCAGGAGTTGCTAAAGATGACCACGTCATCTAGATAGGCTGCCGCAAACTCTGGGACCTCCTTTAGCACATGATCCATCAGCCTCTGAAATGTGGCTGGTGCCCCATGCAGGCCAAAAGGCATCACTGTGAACTGGAACATGCCGAATGGTGTCTTGAAGGCAGTGAGCTCTTTGGATTCTGGAGCGAAGGGCACCAGCCAGTACCCCTTGCTCAAATCCAGTGTGGTGATGTACCTGGCTCCTCCCACTCTCTCCAACAGCTCATCCACTCGTGGCATGTTGTATGGGTCAAACTTGGAAACTGCATTCACTAGTCGCAGGTCAATGCAAAACCTAATAGTGCCGTCTTTTTTGGGGATCAGCACAATAGGACTGCACCATTCGCTACAAGAAGGTTCAACCACACCCAGGGCCAACATTATCTCCAGTTCCTGCTTTAGAGCTGACAGCAGCCTCTCTGGGATCCGGTAGGACTTCTGACAAGCTGGGGTGTTGTCCTTCAGGTAAATTCTGTGATGAATCAGGTTGGTGTACCCCGGCTTTTCTTGGAACAGCTCCGGTTCCAGCAGTTCAATCAGATCCTGTTTCTGGGCATCAGACAAATGATTCAACTCCACCAGATATTGTTCTGATGGTGCAGGGAAAACATTTCTGAGGTCTCCTCATGCCCACTTACTGCTCTCTCTCACTTTCCTTCACTGGTTCTGGCCTAGCATGAAACTCTTTCAGCAAATTAACATGAAAGGTTTGATACTTCTTACCCCTGTCCGGCATGTAGAGTCAGTTTCCCCACCTTTCTTGTGATCTTGTAGGGCCTGTGCCACTTCGCCAATAACTTGCTCTCACTGGTGGGAAGGAGAAGAAGTACCTGCTGACCTGGTTGCAATTCTCTGGATCTAGCCTTCTTGTCATACCAGGTCTTTTGTGTCTCTTGCGCCGCCTGTAGATTTTCCTGTGCCAGCGCCGTCATCTTCTCCAATCGCGCTCTCATTTTCACCACATAAGACACCACATTGTCTCCACCAGACTTTGGTCTCTCCCAGTGCTCCTTCAAAAGGCCCAAAGGACCCTTTACATCCTGCCCATACAGCAGCTCAAACATCCTGTTGATGCCTGGGGTACCTCCCGATATGCGAACAGGAGGTATGGCAGCCACTGATCCCAGTCTGAACCTGTTTGAGACACAAACCTACGAAGCATATTCTTTAAGGTTTGATTAAATCGTTCAACCAAACCGTCTGTCTGTGGGTGATATGGAGTGGTTTTGATGCCCTAAATGCCCAACAGCTGATACACATGCTTGAAGAGTCTTGACAAGAAGTTTGAGCCTTGATCTGTGAGAACTTCATTGGGTAATCCTACTCTTGAGCACAGTTGGAGTAGAGCATTAGCTACATCTCTAGCCTTGACACTTCTCAGAGGAAAAGCTTCTGGGTACCTTGTTGCATAGTCCACTACAACCAGAATGAAACGGTTGCCTGATGCGCTCCTCTCCAGTGGTCCTATCACATCCATCCCTATCCTGTCAAAAGGAGTTTCGATGATTGGAAGGGGTTGTAAACTTGCCCTGGCCACTCCCTTGCCTGAAACAACTTGACACTCATTACATGTCTTACAGAAGGTTTTTACATCTGTATATATACCCGGCTAAACAAAGTGTCTACTGATCCTTGCCAGCGTTTTGTTGAACCCCAAATGACCAGCCCATGGAATTGAATGGCCCAAAGTCAGTCTGCCTCCCTTCAAGATGTACAGTGTATCATCTCTTATGCTTGGCTGGCCTTGTTTCACCCCATCCTTTCCTGACACTTTCCCAAACCATGCCAACCATGTAGGGTCCTCTCTTGTAACTGTGCAATGTCTGATGGGATGTGCATCTCTACAGGGAGGGTGGGGTTGGGTAAGCTTTCACTGGATGGTTTAGTACCACCCAGAAACTTGTCACTTAGCTTCTGGCTCTTTGATTTCACCCTTTTTTCTGGTGTCGGTTCCAGTTCAATGTCATTAAAAAGGCAACTCCTTGAAATCCTCAACTATACTCTGTGCCCTTGTAACGACCATATTACACTCTTTAGGCTTGTGTAATAGGTCCAACATAATTGGGATGTCCCAGCCCAACACAACCGGGTAAGGTAGCTTTGGCGCTAGTGCTACTGGGAGGAAAAAGGTTTGGCCACCTGCTGTCAAGTAAATCTCTGCAGTGGGGTAAGGTTTCTCATCACCATGTATAGAAGTTACTCCCACCCCTTCCTGACAGCTCCACCCTTTCCTAGATACCAGGCTTGCTAGCACTACTGTCTGTGAGCTCCCTGTGTCTATTAGGGCTGTCTGTTTCTTGCCATTAACCAGCACTGGTGTAAAATGACGAGTATCCCCCACGAAACACTCTGATGGGACTGGCCTAGATACAGAGCAAAGGAGGACCTGCTTGCTTTTTCGGGCAGGACAAAGGGGCACGCCCTCATTCACATCGATAGAGCTGAAGTGGAGAGAGTCTCCTGCTTCAAGTTCCTCGGTGTGTTCATCAATGATGACCTCTCCTGGTCCAGGCAATCGGACGCGGTATTAAACACTGCCCAAAAGCGCCTATACTTCCTGAGGAGACTCAAGAAGTTTGGAATGCCTGTCAAAACTCTCACTAATTTCTACAGGTGCACCATTGAGAGCATTCTCACTGGCTGCATTACTACCTGGTACGGCAGCTGCTAATCGTAAGGCCCTCCAGAGGGTGGTGAAGACAGCGGAGCGCATCATTGGCTGCCACCTCCACACTGTGCAAAGCATATACCATACACGATGCCTCAGGAAAGCACGGAAAATCATAAAAGACTTCAGCCACCCAAGCTGTGAACTGTTCTCGCTGCTGCCGTCTGGTACTCAGACTCACAAACATTTTTTACCCCCAGGCCATCAGGCTTCTCAACCAGCAGTGATCACATTGATCACATGATCACCTCAATGGGTAGGAAAAAGCAGGTGTGAAAGGCCCAGGTCAGGGATTTCCTCGTACTCCTCCTCCCCCATACTCACCCACAGAATAACACTTTATATTTATAATATTTAATACTCCTGATCCAGTCATTTGCTGTAGTCAAATATGACCATCTACAGTGTATTTCACTGTGTAACATACACACATCTCTACTACTACTGCTACTGCTACTGCTACTACCACTAGTGGTACTTCTGTTTCTAATACTGATAGTCCAAATACTACTACTACTGCTGCTAATTGTATTACTTCTCCTCCTGATATTACAACTGCTGCTTTTACAACAACCCATAATACTACAACCTTTAAAAACATTATTAGGCCTACCTATCCTTTCATGTATTGATAACGACAGGACTTTTGGCTTTCAGATAAATTGCAAAAGATCCAAATAATCAAAATGTAAAGACATTTAAACTCTTTGTAATGAATTCAACTGTCTTCAAGCACACAAATGTTCTTCAGAAAATGTAACCCTTTCTAGTTTATGCTTAATGTACTGGAATGTTTTATTCCATGTATTTTGTTTCATGTTTTATCTCTTATTTATCCAAGCTGTCTTTTCTCCTGTGAGGCATTTTGTAAGAACATGGTAACTCTGTTTTGATAAGTGCTATATAAGGTAAGTTATTGTTATTATTATTATTATTATTGAGGAACACGTGTCTTGTTAATGGAGACATCAGCAGTGACTGTTGAGAAAGAAAAGTGTAATAAGCTTTATTTTTTCTGCCATACTTTTTTCTGCCATACATTCATAAGCTCATTTCTCTGAGAGGCACCTGCCATGTCATCATTTTTTAAGATTTATTCTGTGAACAGTTTTATGTCTGAAATGTCAGAATTAAAGATTTTACCTGAAATGATCACTCGAAATGCCTTTCTGAACCAGCTGTAAAAGAATGCGTACACCAAAGGATTCACAGTAGAATTCAAATAGCCGACCCACAACAGTATTTCGAACAATGCCGGTGGAGTCGAGTAACTGATGAAGGGATTAATGACGTTACACACAAAAAAAGGAGTCCAAAAAGAAAGAAATGCCCCCATGATGATAGCGAGTGTTTTGGTGGCTTTAGTTTGGGACGGATCAGATGTTCTCGTGTTGTGGATGCTGCGCACTTGTCTCTGTGCCACCAGGAAAATCTTCAGGTAAATGCCGAGCATGACAACTCCGGGAATGTAAAAGGAGAGAAGCGATGAGACTGTACTCGACACTCCACTCTGAAACAAAACACATCCTCCTTCACATGCAACATGAGTATAGTAGAACTCCTCAATTCCCAAAATATTGAGCTCGAGGAAGACCATTCCAAAGCCCACTACAGCCGAAACACTCCAACTGACCAGAATCATGATCAACACAGCATTAACAGTTATTTTACTTCTATACAGCAGAGGCTGGCAAACCGCATAATATCGGTCAATCGATATGAAAGACAGATTTAGAATTGAGGCTGTGCACAACAAGACATCAGCACTATTGTAGACTTTACAGAATACATCTCCAAAATACCAGCAAGTCTCCACACATCGGATCATACTGGGGAACATGACCAGCAGCCCCAGCAGCAGGTCGGAGACGGCCAGGGAGAGGATGAGGTAGTTGGTGGGAGTGTGGAGCTGCTTGAACTGAGCGACCGACACGACGACCAGAACGTTCCCACACACCGTCAAGACGACCATGACACCCAGCAGCAGGTAGAGAGAGACGCGGACAGACAGAGGATAGATGGTCCTCAGACAGGAAGTGTTCCTGGACTCAAAACAGAGCGCTGGCTCCATCTGTCTGGATAAACTTTATTTATAAAGCACTTTTCAAAACCAAAGTTACAAAGTGCTTCACAACAAGGAACAAGTGCAAGGAAGAAAACATTAAAATTAAACTGAAGGTACTGATTAAATAAGTATAGCAAAGAGATAAAAAGACAAACAAATGACAATAAATAAAATAAAGGACAAATGTAACACAAAATCAGATAAAAAAAAAAAGATGCAAAAAAAATGCAATAATGAACGAGGCAAACTTGGCTAAAATCAGACCAGGATTAAAGGTAAGCTTTCTGATAAAAGTCTGTTTTTAGGAGTGATTTAAAAGATGATACTGACTTAGTCAGCCACACAGTTTCACGCCTGTTCCACAAGGCAATGAACTATACTCATATACAGTAAGGAACTTATAGGTGAAGAGTTCTTCATTTAATAAAATATTTGTCATAATAAAACTTTACACTTAAGAATAGCTTCAACTGTGTGAAATTCAATATATTGGCATGTCCAATCATCTGAGTGTCTTCCTAGTTGTGAAAAAGGTTCATAAAAGTCACATTTTTACCTGTAACTTATGCATCTTATGTTTGGTTCATCAGGGAAACAAACATGTTGTCTAACAATTCTCCTCCTTTTTTTCCTATTTGAACAGAAATGTTATGAAATCATACTGTTGACAATATGTGGAAAAAAGCAGATATAACACACATTGGGTTAGTGACATGAAGCTCATATAGAAAAAATTCCATAATCTGAAAATGAAAGGTGATTTGATTCTGCTATTCCAGTCAGAAATGAATTCATGCCAAGAAGTCAGAGAAATATCAGCAGCTAACTGACTCCCTGTTTAGCAAAGGCTATCTGATGTTTCTGCTTGCTTTTTACTTCTTCAGGACACAAAGAACAAACCTCTCCTGTTGTTGAAAATGGTTTAGTTTAAATCCTTATATTTGCAGATATTCCTGGAGACTGAGATGGCATTCTTGGATTAGCTTTTAAATAGATTGTTAATGTGTTTTAATCACTTTCTGGGTTCAGCTATAGGAGATTACCTGTTGGCCCTGTGTGTGTGTGTGTGTGTGTATTGAACTGAAGCTACATCAAGCTCTACAGTGAAATAAGTCATGACATTTTCACACATTTTCAACACAATCAAACATCATGATGGCAAAATCTAAGGCACAGGTTGCAAATATTAATAAATAATTATCCTTTAAAAAGTACTACATTCTAAAGTAATCCTAGCATAGCAATAATGCAACAATAATAAAAAGTGTTTATACAATACTCAACGTGTGAACACGAGCTAGCTTCCCAGAAACACATCATACCTGAATGCAGAAACATTTAGTTAAAGTGTCTCTTACCTCACACACTCACAGCTGGACAGAATGAGCGTCCTGTGTGTTTCCTGACACACCGTCACAGCTGTAACTGTCGGTCTCTGTCTGGCCTTTAAAGCCCGAGGCTCTGTGGACTGCAGTGTCTCCTGTGGACTGCAGTGTCTCCTGTGGACTGCAGTGTCTCCTGGCCGCCAGCCGCCTCAGGGAGTGAAGCTGGACACTCGTCCCAGTGGATGATGGACCGCACTCACTGCTGTTTATATTCAACTCTTCTTACATCTCTTTTCATGTTATAAGGATAACTTGACTACTGACTAAAATGTTTGTCATCCGATCAGGCCAGGATATATTATATATAATAATATTAATAATAATAATAATACTACATTTTTGTTAACATAGCACTTTTCAAAATAGGGTCAAACAAGTGTAAAATGACAAATGATAAATTGAAAAAAGTGGGTCTTTAAGAGCGTTTTAAAAATACACCCTTAGCTAATCTGAGCTCTTTGGGAAGCGCATTCCATAGTTTTGGGGCCCTGAAAGCAAATGTTCGATCCCCTCTTGAAATGAATTTGGATCTAAGACTATAGGAGAGACTTACCCGCAGACCTCAGGTTACAATCAGGTTCATAAGGAATTAATAGATCTAAAATGTAGTCTGGGGCCTGTCCAAGACGTGCTGTAAAACTGATAAGTAAAATTTTAAAATCAATTCTAAAGTTACGGAAGCGTAATGCATTCACTTGAGAAAAAAAAAATTGCCCTGTTTTTCTGAATTAACAAGATAATTATCTCAGAATTCTGAGAAAAGTTTTCATGGAAAAAAAAATTCTGCTCTGTTTTTCTTAATTAACGAGATACCTCAAAATCCTGCGAGAAGCTCTCACCTGCATGGAGTAGCCTACGGTTGCAATACCATCTATATTACTTAAAGACACGAGTATCTCCCAATGTTTCAAACCAAAAGCAAAATAAAACTGGATTCAACTCAGAAATTCAGAATTCAGAAATACAGGGCAATTTTTTTTTTCTCAAGTGAATGCATTACGCTTCCGTATAAAGTTTATAGGCAGCCAGTGCAAGGATGCTTGGACAGGGGTGATATGCTCCCGTTTCTTTAGACCCATTAGCATTGTGGCAGCAGCGTTTTGGACTAGCTGAAGGCGTGAGATTTGCTTCTGGGTGAGGCAGGAATAGAGGGAGTTACAGTAATCCAGGCGAGAGGATATAAAAGCATGAAAAACTTTATGCAAGTCAATAAATGACAGGAATGTTCTGATTTTAGAAATAGTTCTAACTTGAAGAACAACAACTTTCTTAACCTGCTCCTCAAGTTGAGGTTCTGATCAAAAATCACACCCAAGTTCCTCGCAGAAGTTTTGACGTAAGGTCCCAAAGAACCTAGATCATTCTGAAAAGAGTTGATGGAGTGAGGGGGGCCAATTAGCAATATTTCAGACTTATTGTCGTTTAGCTGCAAATAGTTTTGGGACATCCAACTTTTAATGTCTTTTAGGCAGTTGTGAAGGGAGGCTAGTCCATGAGGCTCATTGAGAGTGATAGGCACATATAGCTGCTTATCATCTGTGTAACAATGGAAGGAGATGTTATGATCACAAATTATGTGACCTAATGGGAGCATATGAAGGGAGAAGAGAATTGGACCCAAAATTGAACCTTGAGGCACGCCACATGTAATGTGGGCAGTCGAGGATCAGGAGCTACCTGACATAACAGAATAAGTTCTACGCGACAGATAGGATCTAAACCAATTTAGAGCAGAGCCAGAGATACCAACCCAGTTTTCAAGACGACCTAAAAGAATATCATGATCAACAGTATCAAATGCTGCGCTCAAGTCTAAAAGAACAAAAATTGAGCAATGCCCTGCATCTGCAGTTAAAAGGAGGTCATTAGTGACTTTAAGAAGTGCTGTCTCTGTGCTAGTTTGAAAATCTTATTTCCATTTAGGAAATCAACAATTGATTGAGTACTACTTTTTCTAATAGCTTTGATCAAAACAGAAGTTTTAAGATGGGCCTGTAGTTGGCTGGAACTGCAGGATCAAGACTGGGTTTTTTGAGGAGGGGATGTACATGTTTAAAGCTGGAGAGAACATTTTCAACATTTCCAAACATTTCCAAACATCTTTGTTTGTTTCTGGAACAAAAGAAACAAACATCTAACTATGTTTGTTTCTGGCTGCTAGCATTAGCAATGTTAGCCATGTTGCTAATGCTAGCTACGCTAGCAGCCAGAAACAAACAAATGATCCATTGTCCGTTTCATAATCTAAACAAAGAACACCTTTTCTTGCAGTGGCCTTTCTAAAATGATCAAGGGCTGCGGTCGAATAGTCTTTTTTGCTTAGGAAGGTTCCTAACTGAGTGAAATGACCCGGAAGTATCTAAGTGGCAGCCATGATAAGAGCTGTTCGAATTCTCTAAATGCTAAGGAAAGGTGCTTCAATGCTTCCTTACTTAGCTCCTTTAGCATAGGATATACTGGACCATCCTTTACGGAAGGAAAGGAGATAATGTCGTCCCACAATTCCTTGCGGCAGCAACATTTAAAGCGACGCACCATTCGGCAGTTCACAAAAACAAACGATCATGACCGACAAGGGACGCAGATCATCATGCAAGTTACCGTTGCTTATTAAGCATTTTCCATCTTATGTCATAACTTGCTAATATGCTTATATGTTTTGAACTTTCAACAATATGTTAAACCCATAGAGGCGAACTATGAACGTTACGCTGCTGTTGTAAAATGATCAAAGTGAAGTTAACGTTGTAGCGTAACTTATGTTCAGTTTGCATTAGTTATTTCTTCATTCTGAGCGTTGTTGTATTGCCAGCCTTTAGGAATATCATTAATTAATTTTACTTCAGTCACAGATGCTGAAACCCTCAGCCGTAACAACTTCAAAGCACAATCAAGTCAACATTTCAAGGTGTTTACTGAGTTGTGTGGTGGTTCTTAAGCTATTATATGCATAGGCTTATAATCAGATCATAATCAGCATATTAACTGTGGCCCATAAGGGGTTTCAACAGACTATATTATAGAACAAAACACTGAAGCATAGTAGTACCCCCCCCCCATTTCAAAACGTTTAGCCTAGACATTGTGAGGATGTATTGTTATTTGTGTCAGTGACAGAACCAAAGAGTACTGTATGTGTTTGTGCTAGGACAGTAAAAGGGCAGCAGAGGGCGCTCTGAGTTTAGCAGTCAGCACGCATCGCTTTCGCGGCATACAGGGAAGTTCAGAGGTCAGAGATAGAGCTAGTGCCACGAACAGATGATGAGCATTGCTGACCACTGTGTTACATGTTTTGCACAGGTAAGAACTGCTATGGTGACAAAAGTAAACTCCTAATTGTTATGCACATTGGTTTGGGGTCGGATACAAAGGGAATTTGAATGTGTGGGGCCGGGATGTGAGAAGGTGCTGAAAGTATAAGTGAATCGCGCTAGCAATTAACATTAGCAACTCGCGCTAGCGGTTAGCATTAGCGATGCACGGGCTAATATTAGCATTGGCAATTAGCAGGGGTTAGCGTTAGCGGCCATGTTGACTCGGTAAAGTCCGTGAAATGTTCATGTGTTTTGTAAATAGCATTTTACTGTCTTGTAGATGATGTTATTGGTGTTCAGAGTGTTTAAAAGTAAGAATATTGCTAGAATACAGGTAGTTAGCCAGCCAAGTCAGACCTGTAATGATAAGCCTGTAGTAAAATTGGTTTGAAAGCTAGGTTTATTGTATTTCCCTGACAGCAGATACAATGGGTAGCAGGGCTAGTTAGACTGGCTAGGTCATCCTGTAAATAGAGGTTAATGTGTAATGTGATGTTTTGAATGAGTTAACTGAGCAAGAGACATTTATGGAACCTCAAATATGTTTATTGATATTCAGTGTTGTTTCTGTGTTGTGTGGAAGATGTCATGGTGCAGTCTAAACATGTAAATGTGGGTAACATGGTATACTAGATGGCTAAAATAAGTGAAGTCCATTGAGTGTAGGTGTAAAACAGGACTCTAAGCTCAAGTAATACAGGGAAGTTCAGAGGTCAGAGATAGAGCTAGTGCCACGAAGAGATGATGAGCATTGCTGACCACTGTGTTACATGTTTTGCACAGGTAACCCCCCTATAAATAAATGTGTTGCACCAGTTTGGGCCCAGCGCTTCATTCAGGACTTGTAACATAACCATAACACAGAAGTCTGTCTTTCAAGAAAATGGGATATGAGACGTTTTTAGCCAGATGATGTTTTTAATTCAACATGTTTGAAACTTAAGAATGATGATATGTACAGTAGTAGATTTGTAGGCCTAACAAGTTATGCCTATCTTGCATGAATTTAACAAGTATTTTCATACAATCATACTAATTGGGATTCATGTCGATAAATATGAGTGGACAGGAGGGTGAGCGTGAGCAACTATTCTCAATGTGACAACCATTTCGTTTCACTTTTGTGACTGGTAGCTAATATTCCTTTTTTATTTCAATTCCAACCTTGGTGATGAAGCAATATTTTTCACCGGGTTGTCCACGTTTATATAGCCTGCATGAAACAACACGGTAAGAACGCACGGGGCGAAGTATCTAAGATGCGCTTTTAGTAGTCCATCTTCAGAACACTGTGTATTGTTTCACCACGGCAGACCCACGTCATTAACATCCGCCGTCGCATAATTACGTAGCATAGTGTAAGTGCAGTCGGATTCTCTTAGCACCGCGGTTGTCTTTTCCTTAGCCCTTAGGAATTCTCCTTCACATCTTTCTTTGACCTCATGACGTTTTCCAATGAGGTCAAGGAAAAGTGGTTAGGAATAGGAGTTAGGACGTATTTTTTTGACTATTCGACCGCAGCCAAGGAGTTGATAAGCAGACAGATGGTTTGTTCTATTGCACGGAGCTCGGCTCTAACGGAAAGCGATCCGGTTGTCTTTGCGACAGCGGCGCAAACAACAATACCACTTGGAAACGCTAGGGGGGGACAACGGGGGGAAAGTTGAAAAGTTGTCCGTATCCACTTTAACAAATAAAACAATAGTAAATCACATGGGCCAGAAAACTGCTGCACTGATCTCTGGGTTGAAACTTTTGGCCACACCCCAATCAGTGATGCCAATCAGGTATTTTGCCATTGACAGATGATGTCAAACACCTGTGTTGAGTTTTCTGCACTCTGTGATTTAGTGGCGTGTTTCGTTAAAAGTTTATTGGTTGATAAAAGCCAAACCATTTGACCTATCAATAACCTTTATGCAACTTTGAAAGAGGACGGTCCCAAGATTCTCCACACCAAGTTTCATGTGAATTGGATGAACGGACTAGGAGGAGTTGCGAAAAAAGTGTTTCTTAAATAATTCAAAATGGCAGTCAATACAATATGATGCACATTGAAAATGATATATGGGTTGGACTCGGCACCTTCCAAAGAATCTAGGAACACAAGAATTTTCAATCTACGACACACGGTTCAGAAGTTATTGGCCAAAACGTAAAGTTGCTTGTTATAGCGCCACCATCTGGCCAATATGCATGGGCTGCCTTGCCTGAGTAGTGGGGGGCCGTAGGAGCCCATCTGCCAAATATGGTTGCTGTAGGACTTACGGTTTCTGAGCTGCAGACACTTTTATGGGAGGAAAAGAAAGAACGAAAGAAAGAAAGAAAGAATTCCAGCAAAAACAATAGGGTTCCAGCACTACGTGCTTGGACCCCTAATTATGATAATAAAGAATAGTTACACAAATAGTAATAATATTTCCATCTACTGGTATAGTACTGTAAGGGACTAACCAGAACTTGTATTTTGAAACTGTCAAGGCAGTTAAGCATGCATCTTGCGATGCACCTGGACACTTCATCAGTGATGTTCCTGCAGTCATTGGGAGGGACTGGACAGCAAACCCTCTGCACTTCGATGGGCTTGGAACTTGTTCGCCATCCACTGCTGCGGCACTGCTCCATCAGTTCAGCGTACTGGGCCCTCTTCCTCTCGTTGGCCTCCTCGATGCGGTCCTCCCATGGGACGGTGAGTTCCAAGAGGATGACCTGCTTAGTGTACACAGACAACAGCACCATGTCAGGCCTCAGTGTTGTTGCTGCGACAAAGTCTGGGAACTTAAGTTGCTTCCCCAGATCAACTTTCAGGTCCCAGTCTTGTGCTGTTGTGAGCAGGCCAGAGGAGGCAGTCCTGGTAGCAGGTGTTGGCTTCTCTCCTGCTGCTAACAGATGGATGGACGGACACACATACAGACGCAGATGAAAACATTAGAGAAGGCTCATAACTTTAACCTTTGATTGGCAGGTTACAGCAGCAGGACTCACAACAGGGTTTAAAGAAACATCATTGTTAATCAAGTATTCTCTGAAACAGAACAAAACCGCTGCTCCCTTTGGTTTTGTTAATTTGGAGGCAACAAGTCAAAGTGCAGGCTCAGCATTACATCTCTTTGAATCCATGGCTGACACATTCCTTTGGTATTTTAACAGCTTTGCAGAGAGCTGTTATCATTCCATGTTAGGTCTTCAGCATTTTCATCATTATTTGTGTATGTTGTAGGGTTTGACTAAGTTTCACTGGGTGCCAGTCAGAACAGTCTGACAAAAGATTGACTGTTTAGTCAGAGTCAAGAGTCAAACCCCACAAAGGATCCATGTACATCATGAACATTATCCTGAACTAGGTAACCGTAAGATACGGTAATCAATAGAATGTAGCTTTGCAATATAAATAGCAATAAACACTCAACATAAGAGAAATAAGCACAAACAACACAAAATTCTCAATTTCAAGTAATAATTGTATTAGATCAAAATAGGGCTGCAGCTATCGATTATTTTAGTAATCGAGTATTCTATCGATTATTCCATCGATTAATCGAGTAATCGGATAAGAAATACTTTTGCTTTATTAAAGAGCAATAGTAAATATACAAAAGAGAAAACTGTCCGCACGAAGCTGTCCATACAACGCTGTGATTTACTGAAAAAGAGGTAATTATTATTGATATTTATTACTAGGCCTAAATATCATACAAGTTCATAAGACTGGTTCATAAGACTAATGTACATTTATTTACTATGTTGAAGGGTTGCCCTACACCTGCTGACCCTACTCACTGCAATCAAACTAAACTGAATATACCTGCTGTATTGGACTGGTGCATTTTAGGCTCCAATTGCTACTTACACCACCTGATATTTTGCTTTCTGGGGTATTTTATGCATCACTGTGAGGGGAGTAGGTGTGTGTGTGTGTGTGTGTGTGTGTGTGTGTGTGTGTGTGTGTGTGTGTGTGTGTGTATCATAATAATAACATGAATGAAGCTCAGGCTTTCACAAATTGACTGCAGCATTTTATTTTCTGTGGTTATTTTCTTGAGCAAAACTTAGCTAACTTAGGGACATCACAACTAGCCACCATATTGATTTACGTTCTTAACTAGCCATTACATATAGCCATAATTAACGTACATTCTTTACTAGCCTTCATCTCATCCCGTTTTAATATTAAATGCTGACTCCGCCCACCCGGGCCAGTTTCAGCGTACGCCGGTAGCAATTACAAGTGGACCCTATCCTACAGTCCCTGCTCTCAGCGGAGGGAGGGAGCTACGCTGTGTGGGAAGCGCTGTGACCGACCTCTCTGGATTAGACAAGCAAGTAGAGAAAACCGGCATCAGCCGAACCAATTTATTGCCAAATGCTTTGGGATTCACCACATTAACATTGCTTCCCATGGTCAGAAAAAGTTGGCAGATTTGTTGCTAGTCGCTTTTGAGAAATAGAGTCGCCAGGGGGGTCTGAAAAGTCGTCAAGTCTAGCGGCAAAGTCGCCAAGTTGGCAACACTGGATCCCAAACTTTGGACACTTTCTGTCGTTTTCTCTGGCCTGTCTCTTCTCTTCGCCCCTCGTTATTTTCTCTTCTTCAGCGCGTTGTGCAACAGTAATAATCATCCGTGCGAAACACAGTGAGCGTGTATATAGTTATATGGATTAAACGAAGCTTCGATGCAAAGAATTTGCATCGATGATTTTTAGTAATCGAGTTACTCGAGTTTCTCGAGGAATCGTTTCAGCCCTACATCAAAATAATAATGTGAGTTCAGTTAATTTCAGTTCAGTTCATAACATAACAAAAAAAATCACTTTGGGTTTTCCTGGTACTCCAAATGAACCATCAAAACAAGGAAGTAATCCAGCCAATCACAAATCAGTCCGACAGTTCTATCAAAGTTCAGTTCTCTTCATCAACAACAAAAAAATAATCTTCATAAAAACCCGCAAATGTTCAGTTCGAAAAGAAATTAGGATAACCCTTCGTTTTACAGGTCCCTAACAACGTATGAACTATTCCTAATTAGACGTTAACAAAAATGCTATTACACAGTAACGTGGCTGCGTTATTTGATCTTAAATGATGTTATTGTCTAACTGGACTAACTTACCATTTAGTTATTGCACTGTTAATTACTAACAATGTATGAACTGTTTATTAACAAAAAATAATTATACAACAACATATTTGCGTTTATATGTATTTACATTAAATTTACGGTATTATTTAGTATTTACGGACCTGTAATATGAAGCGGGTGCAAGTGGACAATAATTCATACAATGTGACCATGTTTATTTTCTTTATTGACATTTAAATGGTACATTTAAACGGGACAGCAGCTTACATTCCATACAGAC
Organism: Centroberyx gerrardi; assembly: GCF_048128805.1. Classification (NCBI taxonomy): domain Eukaryota; kingdom Metazoa; phylum Chordata; class Actinopteri; order Beryciformes; family Berycidae; genus Centroberyx; species Centroberyx gerrardi. Next base: position 1,139,226 of record NC_136013.1, read on the forward strand.
CAGACCGTAAAGTGCCGGGGGATCAATTTTACAGACGCTGAGACGTTCGCTAGCTTTAGCCTATCTGGGGGTGAGTGAAAGATTATGCATGCTACGAACTTAAGCACCCTCCTGGGAGCTAGCATGGCTAACTTTTGTAGAGTGCTGGCTGTGTTAGTTAGCCAACGCTTGGCCATATTAGCTTCCAGTCATGTGCCTGCGTTCGTTGGAGTAGCAGTAGCAGCAGCAGCAGTAGCATTAGCAGCAGTAGCAGCAGCTGCAGTAGCATTAGCAGCAGTAGCAGCAGCAGCAGTAGTAGTAGTAGTAGTAGAAGCTGGTGGAAGTAGTATTTTTCCCACGGCGCAGCCGAGGGCGTCACGCGGCAGATTCAGGTCATGCATTCAGTCAGTCAGTCAGTCAGTCAGTTAGTCAGTCAGGTAACGCTTAGTGAGATGTCGCTTCGTGAGATGGCCTCTAGAGGGCGTCTTGGACTAAGAGATGGCCTCTTGCCTAAACGCCACATTCAGTCCCATATTGGTAATGCCATATTGGATCTCACACAGAGCTACACTCTTCGCCGTCAATTTACAGACATCCACATCTTCTGCTGTCCTGCAAACCTTAACGGTAGGTAACGTTATTACCTGTGGTTTTTAAGTGACGTTACTGGAATTATTATTTAACTGATAACTGTGTCATAATGCTTCAGTGCAGTGAATTGAATTGAACACGCGCCATGGGTCTGTACAGGATCTGTGCTTGTTCATGCTTAATGTACTGGAATGTTTTATTCCATGAATTTTGTTTCTTGTTTTATCTCTTATTTCTATCCCAGCTGTCTTTTCTCCTGTGAGGTGCTTTGTTGCTTTGTTTTCTATAGTGCTATATAAGGTAAGTTATTGTTATTATTATTATTATTATTGAGGAATAAGTGTCTTGTTAATGGAGACATCAGCAGTGACTGTTGAGAAAGAAAAGTGTAATAAGCTTTATTTTTTCTGCCATACTTTTTTCTGCCATACATTCATAAGCTTATTTCTCTGAGAGGCACCTGCCATGTCATCATTTTTTAAGATTTATTCTGTGAACAGTTTTATGTCTGAAATGTCAGAATTAAAGATTTTACCTGAAATGATCACTTGAAATGCCTTTCTGAACCAACTGTAAAAGAATGCGTACACCAAAGGATTCACAGTAGAATTCAAATAGCCGACCCACAACAGTGTTCCAAACAATGCCGATGGAGTCGAGTAACTGATAAAGGGATTAATGACGTTACACACAAAAAAAGGAGTCCAAAAAGAAAGAAATGCCCCCATGATGATAGCGAGTGTTTTGGTGGCTTTAGTTTGGGACGGATCAGATGTTCTCGTGTTGTGGATGCTGCGCACTTGTCTCTGTGCCACCAGGAAAATCTTCAGGTAAATACCGAGCATAACAACTCCGGGAACGTAAAAGGAGAGAAGCGATGAGACTGTACTTGATACTCCACTCTGAAAGAAAACACATCCTCCTTCACATGCAACATGATCATAGTAGAACTCCTCAATTCCCAAAATATTGAGCTTGAGGAAGACCATTCCAAAGCCCACTACAGCCGAAACACTCCAACTGACCAGAATCATGATCAACACAGCATTAACAGTTATTTTACTTCTATACAGCAGAGGCTGGCAAACAGCATAATATCGGTCAATCGATATGAAAGACAGATTTAGAATTGAGGCTGTGCACAACAATACTTCAGCACTACTGCAGACTTTACAGAACACATCTCCAAAATACCAGCAGGTCTCCACAGATAGGATCATACTGGGGACCATGACCAGCAGCCCCAGCAGCAGGTCGGAGACGGCCAGGGAGAGGATGAGGTAGTTGGTGGGAGTGTGGAGCTGCTTGAACTGAGCGACCGACACGACGACCAGAACGTTCCCACACACCGTCAAGACGACCATGACGCCCAGCAGCAGGTAGAGAGAGACGCGGACAGACAGAGGATAGATGGTCCTCAGACAGGAAGTGTTCCTGGACTCAAAACAGAGCGCTGGCTCCATCTGTCTGGATAAACTTTATTTATAAAGCACTTTTCAAAACCAAAGTTACAAAGTGCTTCACAACAAGGAACAAGTGCAAGGAAGAAAACATTAAAATTAAACTGAAGGTACTGATAAAATAAGCATAGCAAAGAGATAAAAACACAAACAAAGGACAAGTGACAGTAAATAACACAAAATATGATTAAATGATGATTAAAAAATGCAATAATGAACGAGGCAAACTTGATTGACAGGATTAAAGGTAAGCTTTTGGATAAAAGTCTGTTTTTAGGAGTGATTTAAAAGATGATACTGACTTAGCAGCTTCACGCCTGTTCCACAAGACAATGAACCATACTCAGAGTAAGTAACTTATAGGTTAAGAGTTCTATAGTTAATAAAATATTTGTCATAATAAAACTTTACAATTGAGAATTGCTTCAACTGTATGAAATTCAATATATTGGCATGCCCAATCATCTGAGTGTCTTCCTAGTTGTGAAAAGGTTCATAAAAGTCACATTTTCACCTGTAACTTATGTATCTTATGTTTGGTTCACCAGGGAAACAAACATGTTGTCTAACAATTCCACTTTTTTCCTATTTGAATAGAGATGTTATGAAATCATACTGTTTACAATATGTGGAAAAAAGACACATTGGGTTAGTGACATGAAGCTCATATAGAAAAATTCCATAATCTGAAAATGAAAGGTGATTTGATTCTGCTATTCCAGTCAGAAATGAATTCATGCCAAGAAGTCACAGAAATATCAGCAGCTAACTGATTCCCTGTTTAGCAAAGGCTATCTGATGTTTCTGCTTGCTTTTTACTTCTTCAGGACACAAAGAACAAACCTCTCCTAAATACTTATATTTGCAGAAATATATGGAGATTATGATGCATTCTTGAATAAGCTTTTAAATAGATTTCCCTGCATTGTTTCAGCTAATATACCATGACAAAATAGCACACTGCTTGTGGAATTATTATTTTCAGTGATGTTTCACAGTAAATTCACACAAATGATTTAAATGTATTCAAATCACCAGCCATGATTAAACCAAAATTCGTCCTGTTCACATGGGATGGGCTTGATTTTTTTCACATACACATCTACTGCTCCACTCCTCTTATGTAGTTCTATGGCAGGAGTGGAGAACTGCCATATGATTTGTGATGTCTTCATTTTACACCACTGCCACTGAGGATGTTGTAATATTTAGCTAATCATTCCCTCAATAATTAATCAGAGAATAAATCATTTTATGGAGACATCAACCAACAGTCAATAGTTAAAGGATAAATCCGGTCATTTTCAACATGGGCCTTATTTTCCTGTTTTTTTGCCGTCATGACGATTGATTGTGTTCAAGATGTCATCACTCACTTCACTGTGGAGCTTGACGTGGTTTCAGTTAAACAGGAGCACTGCTGTCCAATACACACATACAGGGCCAACGTCATGTCCAACAGCTGAACCCAAAAAGTGATTAAAAACCATCTTTTCAACACAATAACACCCACACTGCAGTTGAACATGTCTTTAAATAGCACACCAATAGATTGGATCATTTTTAAAACTGACTGCTGACATCGGTGGATTCTCTGCTGTGTTCACCGCTTGTGTTGACTCACTTCCTAAATTTGTGATGCCAGGTGGGAAATAACAGAGGCGCAAAAAAATCCCCACATATTCTGCTTCATTACCACTAGGACGTTGATGTAAATGTTTTTTCCCAGTCAGCAAGTCATATTTACAGAAAATCCAATATGCATTGAACGCAGCATCAGAGTTCTTGAGTTCTAGCTCATGCTAGTTAAAATAACATAACTAATACTGCAATATAGAGTTTCAGGCAATGGATAATCGGTCATTGGATGCAGGAAGGTTCCACTGTAGTGAGTGTTAATGTGTTTTAATCACTTTCTGGGTTCAGCTATAGGAGATTACCTGTTGGCCCTGTGTGTGTGTGTGTGTGTGTGTGTGTGTATTGAACTGAAGCTACATCAAGCTCTACAATGAAATAAGTCATGACATTTTCACACATTTTCAACACAATCAAACATCATGATGGCAAAATCTAAGGCACAGGTTGCAAATATTAATAAATAATTATCCTTTAAAAAGTACTACATTCTAAAGTAATCCTAGCATAGCAATAATGCAGCAATAATAAAAAGTGTTTATACAATACTCAACGTGTGAACACGAGCTAGCTTCCCAGAAACACATCATACCTGAATGCAGAAACATTTAGTTAAAGTGTCTCTTACCTCACACACTCACAGCTGGACAGAATGAGCGTCCTGTGTGTTTCCTGGCACACCGTCACAGCTGTAACTGTCGGTCTCTGTCTGGCCTTTAAAGCCCGAGGCTCTGTGGACTGCAGTGTCTCCTGTGGACTGCAGTGTCTCCTGTGGACTGCAGTGTCTCCTGGCCGACAGCCGCCTCAGGGAGTGAAGCTGGACACTCGTCCCAGTGGATGATGGACCGCACTCACTGCTGTTTATATTCAACTCTTCTTACATCTCTTTTCATGTTGTAAGGATAACTTGACTACTGACTAAAATGTTTGTCATCCAATCAGGCCAGGATAGATTATTATATAATAATAATAATAATATATTTTTTTAATATAGCACTTTTCAAAACAGAAGTTACAAAGTGCTTTACACAATGAAAAGAATAATAAAACAACACAACACAATAAAACAGTAGTAAAACAGTGACAATTCAACACAAAGAAAAACAAGGGTAAATTGACAAATGCTAACTTAAGAATGCATAGAGCAAAAAGTTTACAGAAAAGCCAATGAAACTAAAAAAACCCCCACTAATAAACCCACTAGTATTTTAAAGTCAATACACCCTTAGCTAATCTGAGCTCTTTGGGAAGCGCATTCCATAGTTTTGGGGCCCTGACAGCAAATCCTCGATCCCCTCTTGAAATGAATTTGGATCTAAGAACAACTAGGAGAGACTTTCCTGCAGACCTCAGGTTACAGGCTCATAAGGAATTAAAAGATCTAAAATGTAGTCTGTGGCCTGTCCAAGACATGCTTTAAAAGTGATAAGTAAAATTTTAAAATCGATTCTAAAGTTTATAGGCAGCCAGTGCAAGGATGCTAGGACAGGGGTGATATGCTCCCGTTTCTTTAGACCCATTAGCATTCTGGCAGCAGCGTTTTGGACTAGCTGAAGGCGCGAGATTTGCTTCTGGGTGAGGCAGGAAAAGAGGGAGTTACAGTAATCCAGGCGAGAGGATATAAAAGCATGAATTACTTTCTGCAAGTCATTAAAAGACAGGAATGTTCTGATTTTAGAAATAGTTCTAAGCTGAAGAAAGCAAGTCTGAACAACTTTCTTAACCTGCTCCTCAAATTGAGGTCCTGATCAAAAACCACACCCAAGTTCCTCGCAGAAGTTTTGACGTAAGGTCCCAAAGAACCTAGATCATTCTGAAAAGAGTTGATGGAGTGAGGGGGGCCAATTAGCAATATTTCAGACTTATTGTTGTTTAGGTGCAAATGATTTTGGGACATCCAACTTTTAATGTCTTTTAGGCAGTTGTGATGGGAAGATCAGATGTGAATTGATGTCCATTTGGAGCAGCTTTTGACCCATCAGGTGGGGTTGCACTGTGTTAAAGGCGCTTGAGAAGTCCACAAAGACCATTCTGACATATGCCTTGGGCTTCTCAAGGTGGGTATAAGCACCGTGCAGCAGTGTCAGAACAGCATCATCAACCCCCCTATGTTGTTTATATGCAAACTGGAGAGGGTCAGTGTGCACGTCTACTTCCTTCTGTAACTGGGAAAGAACAAGCCTCTCAAAGCTTTTCATTACCAGGGATGTTAAGGCTACAGGTCGGTAGTCGTTATCACAGGTGGGGTTGCTTTTCTTGGGTACTGGACAAATAATAGAGGATTTCCATATTGTAGGGATTGAGTGTTCTGCCAAAGAGCTCGCAGAAAACACCGGACAGTTGACTGCAGCAGGCCTTCAGCAGGCTGCCACAGATCAGGCCCAGGTGCTTTGTTTGGGTTTATCCTCTTCAGGGTGAGTTCTACCTCCCCAGGCTGCAGTTCCAGGTTTGCAGTGGTGAGTGACATGGTAGCCAGGTCAGATAGCTCCTCCCTCTCCAGTGTAAAGTTGTGCTGGTCAAACCTGCAGTAGAAGTTGTTCAAGTTCTCTGCCATGCTGACACAGTCTTTTGCCTCAGATTTGGGTATGGTTGGAGTATTAGGGAGGCCAGCCAGTGGTTTAATGCCTCGCCAGGCGTCCCTGGCTTTGCCTTCCCGGAAGAGCTTCTCAAATTTCTCCTTGTACACTCTCTTGGCCTCTTTTATTTGTTTGTTCAACTTGTTCTGAATGAGTTTGGACTCAGTTCTGTTTCCTGAGATAAATGCTATTTTCTTTTCGTTGAGTGTTACTTTCAGAGGTTTTGTTTTTTCCAGGGCTTATTGTTAGAAAATACCTTGACAGATTTTGTGGGGACTATCATCTCCTCGCAAAAGGTGATGTAGTGAGTGACAACATCAGTAGCCTCCTCTAGACTGCCCCCCTGAGTTAGCACCTCCCACTCTGTACAGTCAAAACAGCCCTTTAATATCTCACATGCATTATTGTCCCATACTTTCACCAGTTTCTTAACCACGCCCTCTCTCTGTAACTTTGTGCGGTAGGCAGAGATGAGATGGATAGCATTGTGGTCGGCAGTACTAAGGGGTATTTTTTTGTGGGCTTTGTATTCATTCTTAACATTGCCATAACAGAGGTCAATTGTTTTATCACCCCTGGTGGCGCATGTGATATACTGCTGATAAGTCAGGAGTGTTTTGTTCAGCCTACAGCCGTTGAAATCCCCAAGGATGAGGACAGGGGAGTCTGGAGATGCGCATTCAATATGATGAACACACATGGCTATAGCCTCTGACACACGTGTGAGGTTGCCAGATGGCAACAAGCACTAAAGCAAGCTGACCGAACTCTCGGGGGAGCTACTTGGGTCTAAATGTCACGGCTAGCAGCTCTATATCAGGTGTACAGCAGGAATCCTTCATTTTAGCGGTCTTACTCCATGCTCTGGACTACTCTAATCTGAGTGGGGTCCCGAAGCCATCTAGAGAGAGTTCTGAGTCGGCTATCGTGTTGTCAAGCCAAGTCTCTGTGAGGCAGATCAGACTGGCCTCCTTGTATGCCCACTGGCATGTTATATTTGCTTGTAATTCGTCCAGTTTGTTGCGTAAAGATCGGACATTAGCAAGCATGATAGAGGGGAGCGGCGGACATACCTGTGTGCCGGTGAGTCTCTTCAGTCTCTGTCTAACTTCCCCCCTTCTCTCCCGCCTCCTCTTGGGCACTTTGTCCTGCTGATTGCGGCCCTCTCCGCGCTGCTTTGTTATTAACTCCCAACAGTAGTCCAGATTTCGTAGCAGCAGTATATTCTCCCGAGTGTACCGCGATATTCCACCTCCAAGAGCACTTGTTCCCACGGGTGTTGCCAGTAACGACTCGATTGTCCAAAACAGGAACATCAGCAGTAGGGAAATCCATTTCCTCATGATTGTCACTTGATGCAAAATAAATAAGACAAAATAATCCAGTTGACTAATGTGTTGTACAGGGCTCTTGTGAGAAATTACCGCTGTAGTTGCCACTCGACAAACGCAAACACATGCAAACCCAGGTAATGCACGCTGATAGACGCCTCTCCACGTGTCGCCATTATAGCGCCACCCCTGTCTGTCTGAAACTGTCAAGGTGTTTAAGCATACGTCTTGCGATGCACCTGGACACATCATCAGTGATGTTCCTGGGTCATCGGGTGTTTCGGGTCTCACAACATCAGACACCCTCACCCAGGCGACCCAGCCCCGGCTTGTGCCCAGGTAGCACTACTTCACCCATGGATCCACTCTCCTGATCCACAACCACTTGCAGGCAACTTCAGTTGCCTCTGTCAAACATGACAGTTTTCTTCACTGGGCGGAAGAAAGCTTATGGCTGATTTATGGTAGGGCGCTCGACACCTTTGATAAGTGTCGCTCGACAGAAAATAAAGAGCCGTGCGACGTTTGTAATTTATGCTTCGGCGAAAGGTTTCAGTCGTCTCCATGGTAACCAGAAGCTATCCTAACGTTAAACTTCCATGATACAGAATAATCTTCTCGACCACCGAGTGATTATTGTTTAGCCTACTGTAACATTTTCGTCTGACCAATAAAGATAGCAAGGATAGTAAACATAGCCTACCTGTCCCGTAGATTTTTCCACCGACGTTTGCAGTCCAACATACTGATATTCAGGGTATCAGCAATCTCTTTCCACAACGTTAATGCCATCTGCGCATCTTTGTATTCTTTCATTGAAGAATCACACAGGTGGCGATACTGTCTAACTTGTTCTGCCAGTCTTTCATCTATACCCTCCATATTTGCTACGAGCTAAGCTAAACTAATTAAACTAATTAAACAAGGACGAAAAAGTTACAGACCAAAATATCAATAAGGACGTTCAGTGAAAACTACAATCTCCATGGCGACGTTAGTGTGACACAATGTGACTACCCAATCACATTGTGCGACAAAATGTGACGGTGTCCGCGACATAACAAAATTCTCCAGGTGCGAGACATGAAAGGAAAGTGTTGAGAGACACTTTTTTCTGTTGAAAATACGTAATTTCTGTCAAGCGACACTTATCAAAGGTGTCGAGCGCCAAACCATGAATCAGCCTTTACAGTTGCTGATCCCGCTGCAGATGGTGTCTGCTATGACCTTCAGCACCTGGTCATGGCGCCAGTGGTAGCACCCCTCGCCCAGGGCTCTCGGAAAGCAGCTGAGGATGTGCTCGAGGGTTCCCCTCTTCAGGCACAGCAGGCACGCTGAAGAGTCGATCTTCCCCCAGCCGAATAGGCTGGATGGGCTCGGTAGGACGCCGTAAACCGATTGGATTAAGAACTTGATGCGCTGAGGCTCGGCCTTCCAGAGCTCAGGCCATGAGACCTTTCTCTCCACCGCCTGCTCCCATCTTGTCCAAGCTCCCTGCTGCTGCATCCCGACCATCCTGCTGGCTCGCCCTTCTTCGACTGCTGCACACACCTCTGCCTAGACCAGCTTCCTCCCATACTTCCCCTGGGCCTTGTCGTAGGGTGGTGTTGAAATGCTACCAAGGCCAGCTCTTCCACGGGTCACCATCCCCACCAGCATGCTGTGCTGCAACCAAGACTCTGCGTTCTCCACTGCCTCTACTGCCCTCCACTTCCTTCCTGTCCTGACCTCGATGCCGGCCTGGGAGACTTTTGGGTCGTGAGATTCCCGGCACTGCAGAACCTCCCTTGTACGGGTCACCTTGAACTCCTCGCTCAGGCTGCTGATGGGGAGCTTCAGCATGTTGTTATGACCGTACAGGGCGATGCTGCTTAGGCTTCGAGGCAGTCCAAGCCACTTGCGAAGGAACCTGACCCTCTTCTCAAAGCCCTCGATTGTAGAGATCGAGACCTTGTAGACCAGAAGAGGCCAGAAGATCCGTGGGAGGATAGCGTGTTGGTACATCCAGGCCTTGAACTTGCCTGGTAGGCTTGATTTGTCCACTGCAGCTAACCAGGCTTCCAGCTCCTGGTTGGTCGCTCGGATGGATGCTGTATCCCTCAGGCTACAGTCGAGCACCTTACCCAGGCTCTTCACTGGTTTCTCTGTGATGGTTGGGATTGGAGTGCTGTCAAGAATGAAGCGGAACTTGTCCATAGTCTTCCCTCTCTTCAGCACCAGCGACCTGGATTTCGTTGGTTTGAAGCTCATGCGAGCCCACTTAATCAGTTACACAAATAGTAATACTTCCATCTACTGGTGTAGTACTGTAAGTGCCTTGCTTAAACCAGAACTTTTATTTTGAAACTGTCAAGGTGGAAACCACATTAAAAATGCATCACTTCTGGGTCAGAATTAGGAAAATGACGAATAGTGTTTTACGAGTGAGGGCACAAACAGCCAAAAGTGTGAACGTAAAAAAAACCCCCAACTTATTGATAAACGTAGTAGTAGTGATAGGTATTGATAAACATATAAACAGAGCTGCAAAATGAGAATTGAAGGCATAAATAGTCATAGTTAAGGATTTAATTTGTAAAACATGGGTTACAATCCTGTTTATAGATTTACAGAACTGACTTTGGGTTTTCAGATTCGTTTTTTACGACTGAACCATTTCACAATCTTGGGTTTATGTGCGATTTGTTTTGGCGGAAATATGCCTCCATACTCCTCTATATTGTGCGTTGGAGCTGGAATAAAAGCTTGGTCGGACGCAAGAAATGCCTCAGAGAACTTACTTGCAGAGCTTGAATTGAAAACACGTGAATAGACACGAGAACATCGTACAGGAGCAGGCTGGGATATGGGTACATTAAAAACAATAGCCTTATGGTCGGACATACAGTAATCTATTACAAACAAACACCAGATGATAGAACAAGGTCCAAAGTGTGTCCCTTTTCATGGGTAGGCCCTTTAACAGACTGGGAGAGGCTAAAATAATCTATAAAATCTGACATATGATGCGTAGATCCTGATCATAGAATCAGATTTTGGCAGCATTGTTATCAGATGTTTCATGTCTGATCTGGAGGTGGTAAGGCTTGTATTGTGACCAGAATTAGTCTGGACACAATCCAGGATAAAAACACATTTGAACAATAAAGAGGAATGGGGAGAAAGTTTCGGGAAAGGTAATGTGGTTACAGATTTAAATTAATACCGCATATATTATATATTATTATTATATATATTATATTAGAAACACTTCTAATGGAGCAGCAGCAGCCAAGCATTAGAGAGGCAGGCTGGTGACCGGGGGGTTTTAATTTTATGGCTGTTTCATAGCCATAGATATGAATTAAATGGACAAACCTTAACTGTTTACTGGGGATTTGACCATCTGTATTACAGAACATGGTATATTCTTTGTCTTAGGCTGCACTTCAGCAAGCCCTTGCAACTTCTGTGGCAAAATCGAGATCAACCAAGATAAAAACTAGAAATTGTGCTCAGTAGAGCACAGACCTCCTCCGTGTCAACACCCCGCAAGGCAGTTATGCACCTTTTGGTAATATGCCACGCCCACCACCACACCCACTTTTGGCCAATCAACATGAAAAGTTAATCAGTTCTTCCGTCTGTCCATCTCCATCACACACAGAGATGTGTGTGAAAACATTAGAGAAGGTTCATAACTTTAACCTTTGATTGGCAGGTTACAGCAGCAGGACTCACAACAGGGTTTAAAGAAACATCACTGTTAATCAAGTATTCTCTGAAACAGAACAAAACCGCTGCTCCCTTTGACTTATTGCCTCCAAATTAACAAAACCAAAGTGCAGGCTCAGCATTACATCTCTTTGAATCCATGGCTGACACATTCCTTTGGTATTTTAACAGCTTTGCAGAGAGCTGTTATCATTCCATGTTAGGTCTTCCGCATTTTCATCATTATTTGTGTATGTTGTAGGGTTTGACTAAGTTTCACTGGGTGCCAGTCAGAATAGTTTGACAAAAGATTGACTGTTTAGTCAGAGTCAAGAGTCAAACCCCACAAAGGATCCATGTACATCATGAACATTATCCTGAACCAGAATTATAACCAAGATAACCGGTAATCAATAGAATGTAGCTTTGCAATATAAATAGCAATAAACACTCAACATAAGAGAAATAAGCACAAACAACACAAAATTCTCAATTTCAAGTAATAATTGTATTAGATCAAAATAAGAAAGAATGTGAGTTCAGTTAATTTTAGTTCAGTTAATAATGTAACAAAAAAAATCGCTTTCGGTTTTCCTGGTACTCCAAATGAAACATCAAAACAAGGAAGTAATCCAGCCAATCACAAATCAGTCCGACAGTTCTATCGAAGTTCAGTTCTCTTCATCAACAAAAAGAAAAATAATCTTCATAAAAACCCGCCAATGTTCAGTTCGAAAAGAAATTAGGGTAACCCTTCGTTTTACAGGTCCCTAACAACGTATGAACTATTCCTAATTAGACGTTAACAGAAATGCTATTACACAGTAACGTGGCTGCGTTATTTGATCTTAAATGATGTTATTGTCTAACTGGACTAACTTACCATTTAGTTATTGCACTGTTAATTTCTAACAATGTATGAACTGTTCATTAACAAAAAATAATTATACAACAACATATTTGCGTTCATATGTATTTACATAGTACTGCGACCTGTAATATGAAGCGAGTGTAAGTGGACAATAATTCATACAATGTGACCATGTTTATTTTCTTTATTGACATTTAAATGGTACATTTAAACGGGACAGCAGCTTACATTCCATACAGACCAGACCGTAAAGTGCCGGGGGATCAATTTTACAGACACTGAGACGTTCGCTAGCTTTAGCCTATCCGGGGGTGAGTGAAAGGTTATGCATGCTACGAACTTCAGCACCCTCCTGGGAGCTAGCATGGCTAACTTTAGTGCTGACTGTTAGCTAACGGTTGGCCATATTAGCTTCCAGTCATGTGCCTGCGTTCGTTGGAGTAGTAGTAATAGTAGTAGTAGTAGTATTAGTAGCAGTAGTAGTAGGAGTAGTAGTAGTAGTAGCAGTAGCCTAGTAATAGTAGTAGTAGTAGTAGCAGTAATAGTAGTTGTAGAAAGGTCGAGGGTCGAGTTACTTTTATAAACTCAACTTTATTTATTAGCATCAACTGCAACAGCTAACAACTAACAACTGTCGTAACACTTAACATGTGACTATTGCCCATATATAGATATATATATAACAGTAGTAGTAGTAGCAGCAGTAGTAGTATCTTGTAGTAGCAGTAGTAGTAGTAGTAGCAGTAGTACTAGTAGCAGCAGTAGTAGTAGTAGTAGCGGTAGTAGTAGTGGTAGCAGTAGTAGTAGTAGCAGCAGTAGTAGTAGTAGTAGTAGTAGTAGTAGCAGCAGTAGTAGGAGTAGCAGTAGTAGTAGCATCAGCAGTAGTAGTAATAGTATTTTTACCACAGCGCAGCCGAGGGCATTACACGGCAAGTTCAGGTCATGCATTCAGTCACTTAGTCAGTCAGTCAGGTAATGCTTCGTGAGATGTCGCTTCGTGAGATGGCCTCTAGAGGGCGTCTCTGACTAAGAGACGCCCTCTAGTGTGTTCCTGGTTTGGCTAAAGCTGTTGATGCTATAAAAGTGATGCCCATCCCCTAACTGGTACCCTTGTACACAATAATATTCAGTTCATAAGAAAGTCTCAACATGGTGCATTAATTTAGACCAGTAATAAGGACTACTATGTGGTAAGTGAAATTAATCAACAACCCTCCAGCCAATCAGAATCAAATCATCCAGCACATGTATAATAAATATTAATTAATAATATTTTGAGAGCTGACTTTTTTGTCACATCATGTTTCCTCTAGCAGGAGGAAGTTGAGCCAGTTTTGAGGGAAGTGGCACAAAATAGTGATACTCAGGTACAATCACCTTCAAACAAGGAAATGCTAGTAAAATATGAACCAAATGAATTGTGTTTTTTTTTAAAGGTAATGTTGTCCATTCTATCAGTATCTTAGCAAGGACAATAAGAGATTGAGGAAGTCAGGGTCACCAACCAAACCCAAATCTAGACAGGACACTGCACCACCCATGGCTTCACTAAAGCCTTTTTCTGTTTATTTTGTTTTCAGCTGTTGGTGCCAAGTTATAATAATTATTTAAAACAATTCCATACTATTATAATAGAGATGTATGTTATAAGATCTTTAATTTCATCAATTTAAGATTTAAGTTAACTGCATAGTGATGTGTACATTACAGGATTCTTCAATGCGAAGCATCTTGTAACTGGGCTTGTAACGCAGTAGAGTGCCCCAAATGCTGCCCAATTTGATCTGTAAGGTAAAATACATGGAATGTCCCTCCCAGGTTCAGCCCCACATTACTTGGGCTCAGCCCCAGATGTATTCAAACCTTGGTGACGCCCCTGCCTCCCACACTGAGCCCCACTCTCTGCTGTTAATTTACATACATCTACGTCTTCCGTTGCCCTATAAACCTTAATGTTAGGTAACGTTATTACCTGTGGTATTTAAGTGACGTTAGTGGAATTATTTAACTGATAACCGTGTCGTAATGCTTCAGTGCAGTGAATTGAATTGAACACGCGCCATGGGTCTGTACAGGATCTGTGCTTGTTTATGCTTAATGTTCTGGAATGTTTTATTCCATGTATTTTGTTTCACATTTTATCCCTTATTTCTATCCCAGCTGTCTTTTCTCCTGTGAGGCACTTTGTAAGAACTTTGTAACTCTGTTTTGATAAATGCTATAAGGTAAGTTATTGTTATTATTATTGTTATTATTATTATTATTATTATTGAGGAATAAGTGTCTTGTTAATGGAGACATCAGCAGTGACTGTTGAGAAAGAAAAGTGTAATAAGCTTTATTTTTTCTGCCATACTTTTTTCTGCCATACATTCATAAGCTTATTTCTCTGAGAGGCACCTGCCATGCCAAATTTTTAAGATTTATTCTGTGAACAGTTTTATGTCTGAAATGTCAGAATTAAAGATTTTACCTGAAATGATCACTCGAAATGCCTTTCTGAACCAACTGTAAAAGAATGCGTACACCAAAGGATTCACAGTAGAATTCAAATAGCCGACCCACAACAGTATGTCGAACATTGCCGGTGGAGTCGAGTAACTGATGAAGGGATTAATGACATTACACACAAAAAAGGGAGTCCAAAAAGAAAGAAATGCCCCCATGATGATAGCGAGTGTTTTGGTGGCTTTAGTTTGGGACGGATCAGATGTTCTCGTGTTGTGGATGCTGCGCACTTGTCTCTGTGCCACCAGGAAAATCTTCAGGTAAATACCGAGCATGACAACTCCGGGAATGTAAAAGGAGAAAACCGATGAGACTGTACTCGACACTCCACTCTGAAACAAAACACATCCTCCTTCACATGCAACATGAGTATAGTAGAACTCCTCAATTCCCAAAATATTGAGCTTGAGGAAGATCATTCCAAAGCCCACTACAGCCGAAACACTCCAACTGACCAGAATCATGATCAACACAGCATTAACAGTTATTTTACTTCTGTACAGCAGAGGCTGGCAAACAGCATAATATCGGTCAATCGATATGAAAGACAGATTTAGAATTGAGGCTGTGCACAACAAGACATCAGCACTATTCCAGACTTTACAGAACACATCTCCAAAATACCAGCAGGTCTCCACAGTTAGGATCATACTGGGGAACATGACCAGCAGCCCCAGCAGCAGGTCGGAGACAGCCAGGGAGAGGATGAGGTAGTTGGTGGGAGTGTGGAGCTGCTTGAACTGAGCGACCGACACGACGACCAGAACGTTCCCACACACCGTCAAGACGACCATGACGCCCAGCAGCAGGTAGAGAGAGACGCGGACAGACAGAGGATAGATGGTCCTCAGACAGGAAGTGTTCCTGGACTCAAAACAGAGCGCTGGCTCCATCTGTCTGGATAAACTTTATTTATAAAGCACTTTTCAAAACCAAAGTTACAAAGTGCTTCACAACAAGGAACAAGTGCAAGGAAGAAAACATTAAAATTAAACTGAAGGTACTGATAAAATAAGCATAGCAAAGAGATAAAAGGACAAACAAATGACAATAAATAAAATAAAGGACAAATGTAACACAAAATCAGATGAAAAAAAAAGATGCAAAAAAAATGCAATAATGAACGAGGCAAACTTGGCTAAAATCAGACCAGGATTAAAAGTCAGCTTTCTGATAAAAGTCTGTTTTTAGGAGTGATTTAAAAGATGATACTGACTTAGTCAGCCACACAGTTTCACACCTGTTCCACAAGGCAATGAACCATACTCAGAGTAACTTATAGGTGAAGAGTTCTTCATTTAATAAAATATTTGTCATAATAAAACTTTACACTTGAGAATAGCTTCAACTGTGTGAAATTCAATATATTGGCATGCCTAGTCATCTGAGTGTCTTCCTAGTTGTGAAAAAGGATTCATAAAAGTCACATTTTTACCTGTAACTTATGCATCTTATGTTTGGTTCACCAGGGAAACAAACATGTTGTCTAACAATTCTCCTCCTTTTTTTCCTATTTGAACAGAAATGTTATGAAATCATACTGTTTACGATATGTGGAAAAAAGCAGATATAACACACATTGGGTTAGTGACATGAAGCTCATATAGAAAAATTCCATAATCTGAAAATGAAAGGTGATTTGATTCTGCTATTCCAGTCAGAAATGAATTCATGCCAAGAAGTCACAGAAATATCAGCAGCTAACTGATTCCCTGTTTAGCAAAGGCTATCTGATGTTTCTGCTTGCTTTTTACTTCTTCAGGACACAAAGAACAAACTTCTCCTAAATACTTATATTTGCAGAAATATGTGGAGATTATGATGCATTCTTGAATAAGCTTTTAAATAGATTTCCCTGCATTGTTTCAGCTAATCTACCATGACAAAATAGCACACTGGTTGTGGAATTATTATTTTCTGTGATGTTTCACAGTAAATTCACACAAATGGTTTAAATGTATTCAAATCACCAGCCATGATTAAACCAAAATTCATCCTGTTCACATGGGATGGGCTTGATTTTTTTCACATACACATCTACTGCTCCACTCCCCTTATGTAGTTCTATGGCAGGAGTTGAGAACTGCCATATGATTTGTGATGTCTTCATTTTACACCAATGCCACTGAGGATGTTGTAATATTTAGCTAATCATTCCCTAAATAACTAATCAGAGAATAAATCATTTTATAGAGACATCAACCAACAGTCAATAGTTAAAGGATAAATCCGGTCATTTTCAACATGGGCCTTATTTTCCTGTTTTTTTGCCGTCATGACAATTGATTGTGTTCAAGATGTCATCACTCACTTCACTGTGGAGCTTGACGTGGTTTCAGTTAAACAGGAGCACTGCTGTCCAATACACACATACAGGGCCAACGTCATGTCCAACAGCTGAACCCAAAAAAGTGATTAAAAACCATCTTTTCAACACAATAACACCCACACTGCAGTTGAACATGTCTTTAAATAGCACACCAATAGATTGGATCATTTTTAAAACTGACTGCTGACATCGGTGGATTCTCTGCTGTGTTCACCGCTTGTGTTGACTCACTTCCTAAATTTGTGATGCCAGGTGGGAAATAACAGAGGCGCAAAAAATTCCCCACATATTCTGCTTCATTACCACTAGGACGTTGATGTAAATGTTTTTTTCCCAGTCAGCAAGTCATATTTACAGAAAATCCAATATGCACTGAACGCAGCATCAGAGTTCTTGAGGTCTAGCTCATGCTAGTTAAAATAACATAACTAATACTGCAATATAGAGTTTCAGGCAATTGATAATCGGTAATTGGATGCAGGAAGGTTCCACTGCAGTGAGTGTTAATGTGTTTTAATCACTTTCTGCGTTCAGCTATAGGAGATTACCTGTTGGCCCTGTGTGTGTGTGTGTGTGTGTGTGTGTGTGTGTGTGTGAATTGAACTGAAGCTACATCAAGCTCTACAGTGAAATAAGTCATGACATTTTCACACATTTTCAACACAATCAAACATCATGATGGCAAAATCTAAGGCACAGGTTGGAAATATTAATAAATAATTATCTTTTAAAAAGTACTACATTCTAAAGTAATCCTAGCATAGCAATAATGCAACAATAATAAAAAGTGTTTATACAATACTCAATGTGTGAACACGAGCTAGCTTCCCAGAAACACATCATACCTGAATGCAGAAACATTTAGTTAAAGTGTCTCTTACCTCTCACACTCACAGCTGGACAGAATGAGCGTCCTGTGTGTTTCCTGACACACCGTCACAGCTGTAACTGTCGGTCTCTGTCTGGCCTTTAAAGCCCGAGGCTCTGTGGACTGCAGTGTCTCCTGTGGACTGCAGTGTCTCCTGTGGACTGCAGTGTCTCCTGTGGACTGCAGTGTCTCCTGGCCGCCAGCCGCCTCAGGGAGTGAAGCTGGACACTCGTCTCAGTGGATGATGGACCGCACTCACTGCTGTTTATATTCAACTCTTCTTACATCTCTTTTCATGTTATAAGGATAACTTGACTACTGACTAAAATGTTTGTCATCCAATCAGGCCAGGATAGATTATATATAATAATAATAATAATAATAATAATAATAATAATAATAATAATAATAATAATATATTTTTTTAATATAGCACTTTTCAAAACAGAAGTTACAAAGTGCTTTACACAATAAAAAGAATAATAAAACAACACAATAAAACAGTAGTAAAACAGTGACAATTCAACACAAAGAAAAACAAGGGTAAAATGACAAAAGGTAACTTGAGAATGCTTAGAGAAGTTTACAGAAAAGCCAATGAAACTAAAAAATAAAAATACTAAAAAAGAGGGTCTTTAAGAGTGTTTTAAAGTCAATACACCCTTAGCTAATCTGAGCTCTTCGGGAAGCGCATTCCATAGTTTTGGGGCCCTGACAGCAAATCCTGGATCCCCTCTTGAAATGAATTTGGATCTAAGAACAACTAGGAGAGACTTTCCTGCAGACCTCAGGTTACAGTCAGGCATTAAAAGATCTAAAATGTAGTCTGTGGCCTGTCCAAGACATGCTTTAAAAGTGATAAGTAAAATTTTGAAAAAGGATGCCAGGACAGGGGTGATATGCTCCCGTTTCTTTAGACCCATTAGCATTCTGGCAGCAGCGTTTTGGACTAGCTGAAGGCGTGAGATTTGCTTCTGGGTGAGGCAGGAATAGAGGGAGTTACAGTAATCCAGGCGAGAGGATATAAAAGCATGAATTACTTTCTGCAAGTCATTAAAAGACAGGAATGTTCTGATTTTAGAAATAGTTCTAAGCTGAAGAAAGCAAGTCTGAAAAACTTTCTTAACCTGCTCCTCAAATTGAGATCCTGTTAAAAAACCACACCCAAGTTCCTCGCAGAAGTTTTGACGTAAGGTCCCAAAGAACCTAGATCATTCTGAAAAGAGTTGATGGAGTGAGGGGGGCCAATTAGCAATATTTCAGACTTATTGTCATTTAGCTGCAAATAGTTTTGGGACATCCAACTTTTAATGTCTTTTAGGCAGTTGTAAAGGGAGGCTAGTCCATGAGGATTATTGGGAGTGATAGGCACATATAGCTGCTTATCATCTGCGTAACAATGGAAGGAGATGTTATGATCACGAATTATGTGACCTAATGGGAGCTTATATAGGGAGAAGAGAATTGGACCCAAAATTGACTTTTGACGCTTTTCTAGGTACTCAAAGATGCTTCACATACAGGGTAAAATCATTTAGTGTTGGGTAATATTTAAATAGTGTAGAATGTCCAGGAGTTCCATTGTGGTTTTGCAGTTGGTAGAGTTGACATGGATGTTGAAGTCGCCTAGTAGCAGAACAGATGGTGAAATGGCACAGAGCTGAGTTAGAAATTCAGACAGGTCAGAAGGAAATGCAGGGTTTGGCTTGGGGGGGCGATAAATGACAGCAGTGACCAGAGGTTTAGGACCAGGCAGTTTAAAAGCAAGGTGTTCAAATGAGGAGGGGGTGGGAATGGATATTGCAGTAGTTTTGATGGTTTGTCGATGCAGTGTCGCTATTCCGCCACCACGCCCGTCCTGGCGTGGTTTTTCCATGTAGGTGTATCCAATGGGTGCAGTCTGGTTGAGAGAGAAGTATTCCAGGGGTTTTTGCCAGGTTTCAGTGAGGCAGAGAAAGTCAAGTTTGTTGTCCATAATAAATTCACTGAGGATGAGGCCCTTGTTATTTAGGGATCGGGTGTTGAAAAGTGCAAATTTGAGATGTGATTGTTTCTGAGTGGGCTGGTTTGCTTTGACCAATGTTCGTAGGCAGGCAGAGTGCACGTGTTGTTTGTTGTGGTGACGTAGTGGAGCTGCGGCAGTGTGCCCGCTGGACCAGATGGACGGGATGGCATGCTCCGACCCCGAGGAAACAAACTTTCGCCGGGAGCCTCTATGGATGTAGCTGGGTCGGCGTAACAGCCCGAGGTTTATGATGGCTGAGATGCATAGAGGTGGAGTGATGTGGTTGTTAAATTTGAAAAGTTGCGAGGTGGAATATTTCAGCATCATGAAAGCCGGGGAGGACGATTAGCACGATGCTAACAGCCTAGCTGCTGGCCAACTGAGAGACGGCGGTCCCAGCCAACAAGGGCTAACCGCACCGGGACAGCTGAGAGGCTGTCCGGGAAAGAACTCTCAGTAGTAGACAGCACTGAGCAGGGACGGAAGGATCCAGACGTGCCGGTATGAGGCTGGGGAGCGTGTGCTGAGGAGGGTAGCTAAGGTCCCAGCCAGGGCGGGCTAACCGTAGCGGGACAGCTGAGGAGGCTGCTAGCTGACCAGCTGACTGGAGAGGCAGCGGTCCCAGCCAGCAAGGGCTAACCGCACCGGGGCAGCTGAGGGCTGTCCGGGATAGAGCTCTCGGTAGCAGTGGTGGCGCTGGGCAGAGATGGGAAGATCCAGTACTGCAGGTTGCCGAGAGAGTCTCCGACAGCAGCAGCAGCGGCGGCAGCAAAGTGGCAACCAGTGAGACGGAGGTTGTGCAGTCCAGAGTCGGGAACCACGGGAGAGTCGAGACGGAACAATCGGGCTGTGCTCGGGTGGGACGGATGAGGCAGTAGAGTCCAAACACTTTGCCTGGAACGGGAGCTGGTGTAGCTGCTACATTAGCTGGTGTAGCAGGCTAGTGCATGCAGGTATGTAACCACGAAGTCCGTCAAGGTAGCGATCGAGTGGAGAATATGTCCAGACACAACGTGATAAAAGGTACAAAAAGGTAGAAACAATGGTAGGATAAAAAGTCCGACAATAAAGCTAGCTAAAAACGCAAAACTAATGCGATCTCGGATCTCAGATCTCAGATGGAGAAGCGGCGAACAAACAGCGCCAGCGTCCTCTCACATCCGGGTTCCCAATGAGAACCGTGAACAAGCAAGGTACCGTGAACCTTGAGGTACAACACATGTAACGTGGGCAGGATGAAGAGGTACCTGACATAACAGAATAACTGAGTGGGGGGAACAATCTGAGCTCTGATGTCAGCAACTTTCTTGTTAAAGAATGTGAGAAATTCTTTGCGTTTGATGGGGAACATTTAGTATGAGATGAGGGGCTGACAACACGATTAACAGTATTGAATAACACCCTTGAGTTCTGACAATTTTTTGAGAAAACAAGGCCATTCTTGTGTCTTTAACGGCTTTCTGGTAGGTGCACATTAAGCTTTTTAAGATCTCGTAAGAAACCTGCAGTTTATTTGATTTCCAGTTAAGCTCGGCTTTGCGACACTCTCTTTTTAGAGTCCGAGTGTGCTCATTAAGCCAGGGCAATGACTTTGGCTTGGAGGTCCTTATTTTCATAGGAGCAGTAGAGTCCAGAATATTTGTGCATTTATCGTTTCAAAGTTTGACTAGCTCCTCTATGGAGGTATATTTCCGCCAAAACAAATCGTACATAAACCCAAGATTGTGAAATGGTTCAATCGTAAAAAACGAATCTGAAAAAGTCAGTTCTGTAAATCTATAAACAGGAATGCAACTCCTGTTTTGCAAGTACAATCCTCAGTTTACATTTACGAATCACCATTTACACCTTGCCTCAGTTTTTCCATTGGTGAAGAAGGCTGAACAGAGGAGAGGAGAGAGACAAGTGCGTGCGTAAAAGCATATTCCCAAAATGATTTAATGGACAGAGCTAATTACAAATGTATAAATATTTGATATTTAGCAAATGTTATCCATAATGGTTATTTCCTATTATTTTATAACACTGTAAGGTAGGCTATAGGAAATGTGAGATGAGTGCGTGCGTCAATGCGCATTCCCAAAATTCCATACAGTATACAGTTGGTTTTTGTAGTTTTGCTCACTCAAGGGCTTTTGGCGATGTTCCTTTTTCCCTGATTCAGTCCTTTAATCCATCAAATATCTGTTTTAAAGATTGCCATCCAGTGATAAATCGATGTTATACAACACTTTTGTGGTGATATCTTCTATCACTTGTGGTCATTTTTTGGAAGATAAGCACTTTGTTTTTTTGTTGTTTCCTATGGAACAAGCAAGATGTCAACAAGAGGAGAAAGATTGACAAGTGCCGATATTCCCCATGTATGGACAAAAGATAGACTAAGGTCTGAGTTGGGAAAGATTTTGGATTTGCTGAACGTCCACCAAGACAGAGAAGAGGAATGCGTCGCAATGTTGAAGCAGGCCTTA
The DNA here is from genome assembly GCF_048128805.1 of Centroberyx gerrardi. Taxonomy (NCBI): domain Eukaryota; kingdom Metazoa; phylum Chordata; class Actinopteri; order Beryciformes; family Berycidae; genus Centroberyx; species Centroberyx gerrardi. Next base: position 1,161,543 of record NC_136013.1, read on the forward strand.
CTGGAGATACAAGAGCTTACATCAAGACAAGAGATTCTTGGCAAGGAAGTCCAAGATCTCAAAGCTCAGAATGAAATCTTCAAGCAACTACTTTCTGAATCAAGTGCAGAAAGTAAGAGTATAAGACTCCAAATGGTGACTGTGATGGAGCCGTATAGCATGGTGAAGACAGCTGTAGCCCGACAGCAACGTGCACTTGAAAATTTTGAAAACAAAGACAGAGAGAGAAACCTTATCTTCACAAGAGTGGCAGAGAAAAAATGAGAGAAATGCTGGGAAAAGGATGCAGCTGACGTTGAAGACATATCAGAGATACAGTGCCCTGGTGTTGTGCCTGCTAAAATTATGAGGCTTGGGAAACCAAGGGATGAAAATTCACCACCCCGCCCATTGTTGGTGATTACAGATACCAGAGACCATAACAGAGGCAAAGACTGTGTTGGAAAATGCCAGAAAGTTGAAGGACTCCACCAAAGACGACCACAAAAAAGTTTACATAAAGAAAGATCTACACCCCGCCGTTCGTAGGGAATGGAAGAGGCTGCGTGACTATGCAAAAATTGAGAGGGCAGCTCCTGCAGATGTTCGGTGTACAATCAGAATGGACTACAAGAAGCGTGCTGTAACTAAAGATGGTGAGGTGGTCTGTAAGTTTATGTCACCTGTTCAGCTACTGGGTACAAACATATAAGACTTGGGTTCTGGAATATCAATGGGCTGAGTAATAAACTGGAAAACATAAATGTGATACGGTGGCTGAGGGACCATGACATAGTGGTGTTGACAGAGATTAAAAGAGCCAATGTGACCCACGCCCCTGGATTCATACCTGTGGTAGCCAAAAACCAAAACAGTCAGAGAGGAGGTGTCGTTGCTCTGTTTAAACATGACATTTACAATGATGTCACTGTAATTGATACGTCAGCACAAGAGCAAATTTGGTTGTGTTCCCGGTGTAATGATTGGCGGGGCCTATATACCACCATCTGATTCACCTTTTTTCTCTAATGTAAGCTTTTCAGAAATTCAGGCCAGAACCCAGGACAACACAATTGGCTATGTGGTGGTTGGTGACATGAACACTAAATGTGGAGACAAGGTGAAAGAGCTGCTTGAAGGTAGCAATAACATGTACTACAAGCATGTTGATGAAACAGTAAACACCAATGGAAAGAGTATTATTCAAGTTTGCAAAGACAATAATCTATTGGTTGTGAACAACTTGCACACAGTGTCTTACTCCTTCCCTAGTTCCCTAACCTACCGCAAGAGAGAAAGTTGGATTTCTGAAGTGGATTACTGTCTAATCACTGCTTGTTACATTAATTGTGTTAAAAGCTTTGAAGTGAATCAAAATACTGACATGCCATCCGATCACGCCCCATTGTCTATAGAACTTATGTTCCCTGAAGAAATGATTAATGCAAAGGTTTTGTTACAGTGTGCTCAGGATTTGTATATGCATTCTATTATGACTCACTCTGACAACCCCTGTTGCAGGAAACCAGTGCCCTTCATGAATATTGATGCAGATCAATTTGCTCTCAACATAAGTTCACTGGAAGCATCCATCATCAGCTTTGACCAGAACCTGGATATGATATGGCTATGTGGTTTGCAGAATCATTGTATAACTGTGCTGCCCAGAGCAAACTAATCAGCCCTAGACCCCTGGCATGCAACCTGCCCTGGAACCAGGAAGCACTTTCACCCTGTTGGCAGCGTATATTGGAGTGTGGTGAGGGAGAAAACCCACTGCATATGGAGGGCTATAATGTGAACATGCCACTGCTAGATGACCCTATCACAACAGCAGAAGTTCAACATGTGATTGACCACCAGCTAAAGCCGGGAAAAGGAGCGGGCCCTGATGGGGTAAGCCCAGGCTTGTTCAAACTTCTGCCAGGTGAATGGTTAATATTTTTATGCACACTTGTAAACTCCATCTTTGTGACTGGCTATCCAATGAGCTGGGCCCCTAGATTGATCATGTTATTCAAGAAAAGTAACCCCCTTGATTGTGATAATTACCGGGGTATAAGTGTGATCAACAGTGCAGCAAAGTTGTATGACTATGTGCTGAACAATAGACTGATGGCCTGGTATAAGCCATTCCGGAAGCAGGCAGGAGCCCAACCCAAAAGAGGCTGCACTGAACACATTGTGGCACTTAGGCTTATAATGGGATATTGTGTCAGAAAGAAGGTTCGGTAACACTTTCTATGACACCCATGTCTATAATGCATTATAAACATACTTATAATGCGTTATAATCTGCTTATACTGTATAATTATAGTTATAAGCATAAATATTCATAATGCTTTATAACAATAATCATAACACATTATAAAGCATTTTATAATGACTTATAAGGTCAAGTATCATAATACTTCATAATTGCTGGTCACTCACTGACATTTTTTTCGCAAGGATCATAGTGCATTATAAGTATGTTTATAATGCATTATAGACATGGGCGTCATAGAGATGCACGTCCAGACGAACTGTGAAGCCAGTAGTTCGCCTGAGCTATGATGAGCCCGGAAATCCTTCGAACCGGTCGGTCACTATCCAACACCATGGGATGGTCATTCAGTTCAGTCTGAACTCAAAACCTGGAGATGACCCCGAAACAGCCTCACACCCCCAGTTTTCAACCTTTTGCTGTAACTGTGAAGTTAGAAAGTACTCTCGAAGGAGAGAGAGAGAGGAGTCAGATGAGGGGAGGGTGTAGCCCAGGGTGAAGTTTAGTTAGTTTATATTAAAAAAAAAAAAAGTTATATATATAGTTATAAAATAATATAAATAAAGTTGGATTGAAATTAAATTGGTTTTGCATGTGTGTAGTACAGCCTAACCCACTGATTGCCAAACAGGTAGATATTTGATATCCATTGGTGGTTAAATTGCTATCTTCCAATCGGAATTTAAGAGAGGCGGGACTTAGGCGCTGACTGCAAAAACTAGGTAGAGTGCAGGGGAGAACATGTGGAAGCAGCAGAGAAAGACTATCCGTCCTGAAAACACCATCATAATCTTCCTAACTGGGTTGACGACATGTTTGACCTGTGTGAATGCTGTTAAGGTAAAGCATGACTTTATTATTTTAAGTGTGGTACTGTAGCTAATTGTTATGGTTTAAACCTAAAGAAATGCTAATCGCGGCTAGCGTTATTAGCATAGCAATCGCTTTGACCATTTGTTTATGTGAACGAGCTATCAGATAGTCTGTAAGCTAATAATAGATTATGATACATCTTTGTGTTATGTACTTGATTTTTAGTTGGATTTTATGCTTATAGGAACTGGACTGTTATACCGCATAGGGAGAGAAAGGAGCAGGAAATCCTTCGTGGGCCAGGAGTACAACAGACCTGTTCAAGCCCTGTTTCCACATGCTTCGGGAGTACAACGTTTTCCTGTGTTTGGATCGGCTGCACTCGGCCTCACTCGCCATTTTCCTGCATCCCCTCATCAGGTCTACCCATCACAAACTCTGTCATCAAGTCGTGAGTACTGTCTATACACTTGCACTGCATTATTTTTGTTTTTGGAATGTAAAAGATTGATATTGGAATATCTGATTATTTGCTTTGATAATTGGAAGTTGTTTTTTATTTTCTGTTTTTATATTTCACATCTTGGTAGTTGCATAACTAAAGGCAATTTGTTTGCATTTTAAGTATCTGGTGTTGAGTTGTTGTAATTTTATACAGTCACATATTTCAAAGGGGGACATTGAGTTCAGGTTAATTGTAGTAATTGAAATTCTTAGTAGATACTGTTTAAAGTCTTTAAACACTACTAAGTGGAGGCACCGCCATTTATTAATTCAGAGAGCTTTACTTATTTAATTTATTGCCAAATTGGAGTAGGCTACTCAATTTCTCCTGCAGTTCTCCTGTTTCGGCGTACTTATTCAATAAAAATTAATGTTTTAGTTAGTAAAACTATGGAACATATGGTACAAGTTTGTCTATATTGCATGGGAAAGGAAACCATCCATTTTGATGAAAGGATGTGGACTTTGTAATACCATGGGATTAAACATTGCTTTCTTTTACAGTACAGTTTCAGTTTACTTAGTAACGTTGCAGAACATACATGCTAAAAGTTTGTGTTTATTGCATGGAAAAGGGAATAATCTTTTACAAAGGATATGGTAAGAACATGGTAATACCATGGAAACAAACAAGGCTTCCTTTTACAGTACAGTTTCAGCTTACTTACTGAGTAAATTGTAAAAACATCTGCAAGAACATATCCAGTATATAAGAAGATGTACCATGACACTAGAGGAAAACTGTTCCTGCGGCGGTTGTTACCAGGAAAGTACTGATGTAATTTTTCAACTTAAATAAAAACAATTCCATAGTTTCTAAGGTATATCTAATAAACCCTTTATAAATGGGTGTAGCCATGAACAATAACTATATAATAAAAAGTAATTTAGTGGAAAGTACTATCTTAATTTCTAGATAGTACATAATTCAACTTGGGCTTTTACCAACATAAACCTTGGATAACTACAATTGTAACTTGAATTGATGGGTAATAGAGGAGGTGTTTCTAAGAATTGGTTGCCTACTTTCCTAGGAAGTACGCAATTATATCTGTGTAGGAGCCATTAATTATGTCTGTGTATTTATGTCTTTATAATTTGTAGCCTACATCAAGTTTACCACTGGGTGGCAGTGTAGATTAGTGTGGTAGGTGAAATCTATATGGGCACAGGTGCAACAGGTCTAATCATGCATGGGTGACGGGGAGGTCTCACGGTTTTTACCGCTCGCACGCTTGTACGATGGCAGCCACACCAGAGAGCCAAGTCAGCCATCATGTCGCCATACGGGTTTTGTTTGCAACGTAGAATCAGTTTGTCAATATCATTCAGCTAAGTGATTGTGCTGTAAACCGAAACCTTTATTAAACGGGAACCTCACCCAACAGTGAAGACTGCCTGGACATCTACTCATTGAAGCGCGTCAAAAACAAGGTACTCTCCCGCACCCAGCCGAGTGGCTAATTGCTGGTCAAGATAGTCGCTACAATCTGAGTTATTACCAACCTAAAACGGTCACAACTACACGGTACTTAGTTGAGTTGATGGGTAATAGTGGAGGTTTTTTCTTAGTATTTCAGTTGTAGTTTCTCTGTATTTACCTACTTATTTACAGTGGTAATTACCCAATAATATACTATAATTAACCATATATTTACCAGGTAAATACTTCGTAATTAGGGGACTGTAAAAGGAAGGGTTACTAGTAGTTTACTGAGAGTATACTTAAAAGTGTACTTTCATAAACTAAAAAGTGGGCTAGAAGTATATAACTAGTACACTAACAGTATACCTATAAGTTCACTCGTAGTATAGTTCACACAGTATAGTTGCAGTACAAAATAAAACAGATGTAAACTAGTGGTGTACTCAAAGTTTACTACTCTTACACCTAAAGAATACTTAAAGTATACTTTCATAAACTAAAAAGTGGACTAGTATTACATAACTAGTAAACTAGCAGTATATATATAAGTTTACTTGCGGTATACTTAAAAGTATACTTTCATAAACTAGAAAATGGGCTAGAAGTATATAACTAGTACTTATAAGTTCACTTATAGTATCGTTCACAGTATAGTTGCAGTACAAAATAAAACTTAGATGTAAACTAGTTGTGTACTCAAAGTTTACTACTCTTACACTTAAAATGTACTTAAAAGTATACTTCTATAAACTAAAAAGTGGGCCAATTTAGTCCCAAGAAGTATTGAAGTAGTACACTTACAAGTATACTACTAGTGCATTGATATTAGTATACTTACTACATAAAGTATACTTGGGAAATGTACTTGAACTTTACTTAAGTTTACTTAATAAAATTAACTTGAAGTATACTTCTTTTTTGTAAGGGAACGTATGAACTATTCCTAATTAGACGTTAATAAAAAAACTATTGCACAGTAACGTGGCTGCGTTATTTGATCTTAAATGATGTTATTGTCTAACTGGACTAACTTACCATTTAGTTATTGCACTGTGAATTACTAACAATGTATGAATTGTTCATTAACAAAAAATAATTATACAACAACATATTTGCGTTCATATGTATTTACTCAGTACCGGACCGGTAATATAATCAGTGGCGACTGGTCATTAGGGACAACAGCCCCACCTATTGTCACCAGAAAGAACTGTGCAAACAAATGACGTTATTATTAATTCTCAAAGATTATTATCTGCTATAATTTATTATCTATGAATATATCATCTTCCTAAATTGCATATCATTTGTGTTAGGATTTTGAACAAAAATCGGGAGAACGCAGTCTGAAGCAGCAAGGCAGGCTTCAGACTGCACCTATAGCACCACCTCATGGTGGTGCTATAACAAGCAACTTCACGTTTTGGTCTAAAACTTCTGAACCATAAATCGTAAAGAACAAGAACAAGTACTACTACCACAACTAACACTACTACTGCAACTTAGAAGTCCTACTACTGCTGCTACTACTACTACTACTACTATTGCTACTTCTACTGGTACTAATACTGCTACCATTTTAAACTACTAATTCAACTACTCCAAACACTTAAACTACTACTACTATTACTGTTTTACTGCTACTGCTGCTACTACGGCCACTATTGCTACTTTTACTGTTTCTAATGCTGGTAGTCCAGAGCAACATCCGGTGCGCCGTAGGAAGGTCGCACTGACAATGGCTCCGCAATCAACTTGTAGTTTTTTGTTTATTATTACCTGTATAGCTTTTATTTTTGTACGTACTGCACTGTCGTTCATTCAGTATGATCGACAAGCACTTCTGGATATTCGTTCGTCACTGGATATGGACTTTCTCTCCACTTACTGGAGTACGTGCTGCGATTCCTTTGTCTTGCCGCCGTTGTGTTTACCAATACGCCGACGGAGGAGAAAGAGAAGAGGCAAACGTGCCGGTATCCTATGCAGATCTCGGACGAAACACTGCAATCCGCTGTTACCGAGCATTTTACTGGCAAATGTTCAATCCCTGGACAATAAAATGGACGAACTACACGCACGGATTAACTTCCAGCGGGACATTGCAAACTGCTGCGTGCTAGCGCTTACTGAGACCTGGCTAGACCCGATGGTACCTGACTCGGCTGTTACCCCAGCTGGATTTTCCATCTACCGGCAGGACAGAACTACGGAGTCAGGTAAACGCAGAGGCGGTGGGGTCTGCATTATGGTTAATTCTCGCTGGAGTTCGGCTATAGCAGTGCTTACAAAACACTGCTCACCAGACCTGGAGCTCTTAACTATAAAAGTCTGTCCCTTCTACCTCCCTCAGGAATTCAGCACCGCCATAATCACAGCAGTCTACATACCCCCGCAGGCAGATAAAACATTAGCGCTAGAGAACCTTTATGGAGTAATTCATGGACTGGAGAACGCTCACGCTGAGGCAGCTGCTATTGTTGTTGGCGACTTCAATAGGGCTAATATGAGGAAAGTTTTACCTAAATATAACCAGCATATTAACTTTCCTACCCGTGGTGATCAGACTCTGGACCATTGTTATTCTCAACTACGGGACAGCAATAAACCCCTCCCCCGCCCTGCCTTTGGAAAGGTGGATCACACTTCCATTCTTCTCCTCCCAACCTACAGACAATGTCTAAAACAGGAAAAAACATTTTTTCGGGCAGTTCAACGCTGGAGTGAGGAATCCATTGCCACTCTCCAGGACTGTTTTGAAACCACAGACTTGCAGATGTTCTGTGTTGCAGCTGATGGGGACATTGATGAATACACAGACTCTCCAAGTGCATTGATGACGTCGTCCCGAAAGTCAATGTTAGGACTTTCCCCAACCAAAAGCCCTGGATTAATGGTGATGTCCGTGCTAAACTCAGAGCACGGTCCTCTGCCTATAGCTCTGGGGACCTGGAGGCCTTGAGAAAGTCCAGATACGACCTACGGAAAGCCATCAGAGATGGAGTCTTGTTGGAGTCTAACTACCACAGTTCCGACCCCAGACGCATGTGGTGTGGACTGCGCTCCATCACAGACTACAAAGGGAGAAATAGCAGTGATGCCCAGCCCGCCGCCTCTCTTCCTGACGAGCTCAACACCTTTTACTCACGGTTTGAGGCGAGCAACACCATCCCTAGTGTAAGGCTAGCAGAGTACCAGGACGACTGCACTCTGTCCCTATCTACGGCTGACGTGAGGAGAGCTTTTAAAAGAGTAAACCCTCGGAAGTCACCAGGACCAGATGGCATTCCAGGCCGTGTCCTCAGAGCGGAGGTATTCACCTCTATATTCAACCTCTCCCTGAACCAGTCTGTAGTCCCCACCTGCTTCAAACAGACAACCATTGTCCCCGTACCAAAGAAACCTTCCATCACCTGCCTGAATGACTACCGCCCTGTAGCACTGACCCCTATCATCATGAAGTGCTTCGAGCGGCTAGTCAGAACCCACATCTGCTCCTCCCTTCCTGACACCTTGGACCCCCTTCAATTTGCATACTGCCCCAACAGATCTACGGATGACGCCATCGCCCTGACAGTGCACACCGCCCTCTCCCACCTGGATAAGAGTAACACACATGTGAGGATGCTGTTTATAGATTACAGCTCGGCATTCAACACAATTGTGCCCGCTAAGCTCGTTCCCAAGCTCAGGATCCTGGGTCTTAACACCTCCCTTTGTAACTGGATCCTGGACTTCCTGACGGGCAGACCCCAGGTGGTGAGAATGGGTAACCTCTCCTCCTCTGTACTGACCCTGAGCACCGGAGCCCCTCAGGGCTGCGTACTCAGTACCCTCCTGTACGCCCTGTTCATGCATGATTGTGTGGCCACGCGCAGCTCCAACGCCATCTTTAAGTTTGCAGACGACACCACCATCCTGGGTCTCATCTCCAACAATGATGAGACCGCCTACAGAGAGGAGCTCAGCGCCTTGACAGAATGGTGCCAGGACAACAACCGCTCTATCAATGTCTGCAAGACTAAGGAAATGATCGTGGACTTCGGGAAGCGACGGCGGGGGGTCACGCCCCCATTCACATCGATGGAGCTGATGTGGAGAGAGTCTCCTGCTTCAAGTTCCTTGGTGTGTTCATCAGTGATGACCTCTCCTGGTCCAGGCAATCGGACGCTGTAGTAAAAACTGCCCAAAAGCGCCTATCCTTCCTGAGGAGACTCAAGAAGTTTGGAATGTCTGTCAAAACTCTCACTAATTTCTACAGGTGCACCATTGAGAGCATTCTCACTGGCTGCATTACTACCTGGTACGGCAGCTGCTCCGCTGCTGATCGTAAGGCCCTCCAGAGGGTGGTGAAGACAGTGGAGCGCATCATTGGCTGCCGCCTCCACACTGTGCAAAACATATACCATACACGATACCTCAGGAAAGCACGGAAAATCATAAAAGACTTCAGCCACCCAAGCTGTGAACTGTTCTCGCTGCTGCCGTCTGGTAGACGTTACCGAGGCATCCGGGCACGGATTACCAGACTCACAAACATTTTTTACCCCCAGGCCATCAGGCTTCTCAACCAGCAGTGATCACATTGATCACATGATCACCTCAATGGGTAGGAAAAAGCAGGTGTGAAAGGCCCAGGTCAGGGATTTCCTCGTACTCCTCCTCCCCCATACTCACCCACAGAATAACACTTTATATCTATAATATTTAATACTCCTGATCCAGTCATTTGCTGTAGTCAAATATGACCATCTACAGTGTATTTCACTGTTTAACATACACACATCTCTACTACTACTGCTACTGCTACTGCTACTACCACTAGTGGTACTTCTGTTTCTAATACTGATAGTCCAAATACTACTACTACTGCTGCTAATTGTATTACTTCTCCTCCTGATATTACAACTGCTGCCTTTACAACAACCCATAATACTACAACCTTTAAAAACATTATTAGGCCTACCTATCCTTTCATGTATTGATAACGACAGGACTTTTGGCTTTCAGATAAATTGCATAGGATCCAAATACTTAAAATGTAAACAGACATTTAAACTCTTTGTAATGAATTCAACTGTCTTCAAGCACACAAATGTTCTTCAGAAAATGTAACCTTTTCTAGTTTATGCTTAATGTACTGGAATGTTTTATTCCATGTATTTTGTTTCATGTTTTATCTCTTATTTATCCAAGCTGTCTTTTCTCCTGTGAGGCATTTTGTAAGAACATGGTAACTCTGTTTTGATAAGTGCTATATAAAGTAAGTTATTGTTATTATTATTATTATTATTATTATTATTATTATTGAGGAATACGTGTCTTGTTAATGGAGACATCAGCAGTGACTGTTGAGAAAGCAAAGTGTAATAAGCTTTATTTTTTTCTGCCATACATTCATAAGCTTATTTCTTTGAGAGGCACCTGCCATGTCATCATCTTTTAAGATTTATTCTGTGAACAGTTTTATGTCTGAAATGTCAGAATTAAAGATTTTACCTGAAATGATCACTCGAAATGCCTTTCTGAACCAACTGTAAAAGAATGCGTACACCAAAGGATTCACAGTAGAATTCAAATAGCCGACCCACGACAGTGTTCCAAACAATGCCGGTGGAGTCGAGTAACTGATGAAGGGATCAATGATGTTACACACAAAAAAAGGAGTCCAAAAAGAAAGAAATGCCCCCATGATGATAGCGAGTGTTTTGGTGGCTTTAGTTTGGGACGGATCAGATGTTCTCGTGTTGTGGATGCTGCGCACTTGTCTCTGTGCCACCAGGAAAATCTTCAGGTAAATGCCGAGCATGACAACTCCGGGAATGTAAAAGGAGAGAACCGATGAGACTGTACTTGACACTCCACTCTGAAACAAAACACATCCTCCTTCACATGCAACATGAGTATAGTAGAACTCCTCAATTCCAAAAATATTGAGCTTGAGGAAGATCATTCCAAAGCCCACTACAGCCGAAACACTCCAACTGACCAGAATCATGATCAACACAGCATTAACAGTTATTTTACTTCTATACAGCAGAGGCTGGCAAACAGCATAATATCGGTCAATCGATATGAAAGACAGATTTAGAATTGAGGCTGTGCACAACAAGACATCAGCACTAGTGTAGACTTTACAGAACACATCTCCAAAATACCAGCAGGTCTCCACAGATAGGGTTATACTGGGGAACATGACCAGCAGCCCCAGCAGCAGGTCGGAGACGGCCAGGGAGAGGATGAGGTAGTTGGTGGGAGTGTGGAGCTGCTTGAACTGAGCGACCGACACGACGACCAGAACGTTCCCACACACCGTCAAGACGACCATGACGCCCAGCAGCAGGTAGAGAGAGACGCGGACAGACAGAGGATAGATGGTCCTCAGACAGGAAGTGTTCCTGGACTCAAAACAGAGCGCTGGCTCCATCTGTCTGGATAAACTTCATTTATAAAGCACTTTTCAAAACCAAAGTTACAAAGTGCTTCATAACAAGGAACAAGTGCAAGGAACTGACAATAAATAAAATAAAGGACAATAAATAAATGACAGTAAGTAACACAAAATCTGATAGGTAATTCAAAAATGCAATAATGAACGAGGCAAACTTGGCTAAATAATAAAAAAATAAATAATAATAAAACTTCACACTTGAGAATAGCTTCAACTGTGTGAAATTCAATATATTGGCATGCCCAATCATCTGAGTGTCTTCCTAGTTGTGAAAAATGTTCATAAAAGTCACATTTTTACCTGTAACTTATGTATCTTATGTTTGGTTCACCAGGGAAACAAACATGTTGTCTAACAATTCTCCAACTTTTTTTCCTATTTGAACAGAGATGTTATGAAATCATACTGTTTACAGTATGTGGAAAAAAGCAGATATAACACACATTGGGTTAGTGACATGAAGCTCATGTAGAAAAATTCCATATTCTGAAAATGAAAAGTGATTTGATGCTGCTATTCCAGTCAGAAATAAATTCATGCCAAGAAGTCACAGAAATATCAGCAGCTAACTGATTCCCTGTTTAGCAAAGGCTATCTGATGTTTCTGCTTGCTTTTTACTTCTTCAGGACACAAAGAACAAACCCCTCCTGTTGTTGAAAACTAGTTTAAATACTTATATTTGCAGAAATATGTGGAGATTATGATACATTCTTGAATAAGCTTTTAAATAGATTTCCCTGCAATGTTTCAGCTAATATACCATGACAAAATAGCACGCTGCTTGTGGAATTATTATTTTAAGTGATGTTTCACAGTAAATTCACACAATGGTTTAAATGTATTCAAATCATCAGCCATGATTAAACCAAAATTCATCCTGTTCACATGGGATGGGCTTGATTTTTTTTCACATACACATCTACTGCTCCACTCCTCTTATGTAGTTCTATGACAGAAGTGGAGAACTGCCATATGATTTGTGATGTCTTCATTTTACACCACTGCCACTGAGGATGTTGTAATATTTAGCTAATCATTAATCAGAGAATAAATCATTTTATGGAGACATCAACCAACAGTCAATAGTTAAAGGATAAATCCGGTCATTTTCAACATGGGCCTTATTTTCCTGTTTTTTTGCCGTCATGACGATTGATTGTGTTCAAGATGTCATCACTCACTTCACTGTGGAGCTTGACGTGGTTTCAGTTAAACAGGAGCACTGCTGTCCAATACACACATACAGGGCCAACGTCATGTCCAACAGCTCAACCCAAAATGATTAAAAACCATCTTTTCAACACAATAACACCCACACTGCAGTTGAACATGTCTTTAAATAGCACACCAATAGATTGGATCATTTTTAAAACTGACTGCTGACATCGGTGGATTCTCTGCTGTGTTCACCGCTTGTGTTGACTCACTTTCTAAATTTGTGATGCCACGTGGGAAATAACAGAGGCGCAAAAATTTCCCCACATATTCTGCTTCATTACCAATAGGACGTTGATGTAAATGTTTTTTCCCAGTCAGCAATTCATATTTACAGAAAATCCAATATGCACTGAACGCAGCATCAGAGTTCTTGAGGTCTAGCTCATGCTAGTTAAAATAACATAACTAATACTGCAATATAGAGTTTCAGGCAATTGATAATCGGTAATTGGATGCAGGAAGGTTCCACTGCAGTGAGTGTTAATGTGTTTTAATCACTCTCTGGGTTCAGCTATAGGAGATTACCTGTTGGCCCTGTTTGTGTGTGTGTGTGTATTGAACTGAAGCTACAGCTAAGATCTATTAATCTCTACAGTGAAGTAAGTCATGAAATTTTCACACAACATAATCAAACGTCATGATGGCAAAAACTAAGGCACATGTTGAAAATAAGCGGAATTATCCTTTAAAAAGTAATACATTCTAAAGTAATCCTAGCATAGCAATAATGCAAAAATAATAAAAAGTGTTTATACAATACTCAACGTGTGAACACGAGCTAGCTTCCCAGAAACACATCATACCTGAATGCAGAAACATTTAGTTAAAGTGTCTCTTACCTCACACACTCACAGCTGGACAGAATGAGCGTCCTGTGTGTTTCCTGACACACCGTCACAGCTGTAACTGTCGGTCTCTGTCTGGCCTTTAAAGCCCGAGGCTCTGTGGACTGCAGTGTCTCCTGTGGACTGCAGTGTCTCCTGTGGACTGCAGTGTCTCCTGGCCGACAGCCGCCTCAGGGAGTGAAGCTGGACACTCGTCCCAGTGGATGATGGACCGCACTCACTGCTGTTTATATTCAACTCTTCTTACATCTCTTTTCATGTTATAAGGATAACTTGACTACTGACTAAAATGTTTGTCATCCGATCAGGCCAGGATAGATTATTATATAATAATAATAATAATATATTTTTTTAATATAGCACTTTTCAAAACAGAAGTTACAAAGTGCTTTACACAATAAAAAGAATAATAAAACAACACAATAAAACAGTAGTAAAACAGTGACAATTCAACACAAAGAGAAACAAGGGTAAAATGACAAATGCTAACTTGAGAATGTATAGAGCAAAAAGTTAACAGAAAAGCCAATGAAACTAAAAAAAAACGCACTAAAAAAGAGGGTCTTTTAGAGTGTTTTAAAGTCAATACACCCTTAGCTAATCTGAGCTCTTTGGGAAGCACATTCCATAGTTTTGGGGCCCTGACAGCAAATCCTCGATCCCCTCTTGAAATGAATTTGGATCTAAGAACAACTAGGAGAGACTTTCCTGCAGACCTCAGGTTACAGGCTTAAGGAATTAAAAGATCTAAAATGTAGTCTGTGGCCTGTCCAAGACATGCTTTAAAAGTGATAAGTAAAATTTTAAAATCAATTCTAAAGTTTATAGGCAGCCAGTGCAAGGATGCTAGGACAGGGGTGATATGCTCCCGTTTCTTTAGACCCATTAGCATTCTGGCAGCAGCGTTTTGGACTAGCTGAAGGCGTGAGATTTGCTTCGAGTAATCCAGGCGAGAGGATATAAAAGCATGAATTACTTTGTGCAAGTCATTAAAAGACAGGAATGTTCTGATTTTAGAAATAGTTCTAAGCTGAAGAAAGCAAGTCTGAAGAACTTTCTTAACCTGCTCCTCAAATTGAGGTCCTGATCAAAAACCACACCCAAGGTTCATCGGGTGTTTCGGGTCTCACAACATCAGACACCTTCACCCAGGCGACCCAGCCAAGGTTGATCAAGCCCCAGCTTGTGCCCAGGTAGCACTACTTCACCCATGGATCCACTCTCCTGATCCACAACCACCTGCAGGCAACTTCAGTTGCCTCTATCAAACATGACAGTTTTCTTCACTGGGCGGAGGCTGCTGTAAACCTCTTGGATTAAGAACTTGATGCGCTGAGGCTTGGCCTTCCAGAGCTCAGGCCATGAGACCTTTCTCTCCACCGCCTGCTCCCATCTTGTCCAAGCTCCCTGCTGCCTCATCCTGACCATCCTGCTGGCTCGCTCCTCCTCAACTGCTGCACGCACCTCTGCCTGGACCAGCTTCCTCCCATACTTCCCCTGGGCCTTGTCGTAGCGTGGTGTTGAAATGCTACCAAGGCCAGCTCTTCCACGGGTCACCATCCCCACCAGCATGCTGTGCTGCAACTGAGACTCTGCGTCCTCCACTGCCTCTGCTGCCCTCCACTTCCTTCCTGTCCTGACCTCGATGCCGGCCTGGGAGACTTTTGGGTCGTGAGATTCCCGGCACTGCAAAACCTTCCTTGTACGGGTCACCTTGAACTCCTCGCTCAGGCTGCTGATGGGGAGCTTCAGCATGTTGTTATGACCGTACAGGGCGATGCTGCTTAGGCTTCGTGGCAGTCCAAGCCACTTGCGAAGGAACCTACTGACCCTCTTCTCAAAGTCCTCGATTGTAGAGATCGGGACCTTGTAGACCAGAAGAGGCCAGAAGATCCGTGGGAGGATAGCGTGTTGGTACATCCAGGCCTTGAACTAGGCTTGATTTGTCCACTGCAGCTAACCAGGCTTCCAGCTCCTGGTTGGTCGCTCAGATGGATGCTGTATCCCTCAGGCTACAGTCGAGCACCTTACCCAGGCTCTTTCCTGATTTCTCTGTGATGGCTGGGATTGGAGTGCTGTCAAGAATGAAGCGGAACTTGGTCTTCCCTCTCTTCAGCACCAGCGACCTGGATTTCGCTGATTTGAAGTTCACGCGAGCCCACTTAATCAGTTACACAAATAGTAATACTTCCATCTACTGATGTAGTACTGTAAGTGCCTTGCTTAAACCAGAACTTTTATTTTGAAACTGTCAAGGTGGAAAGCACATTAAAAATGCATCACTTCTGGGTCAGAATTAGGAAAACGCTGTCTACGTACGAATAGTGTTTTACGAGTGAGGGCACAAACAGCCAAAAGTGAACGTAAAAAAAAGAAAGACGTATTGATAAACGTAGTAGTAGTGATAAGTAGTGATGAACTTATAAACAGACCTGCAAAATGAGAACTGAAGGCATAAATAGTCATAGTTAAGGATTTAATTTGTAAAATATGGGTTACAATCCTGTTTATAGATTTACAGAACTGACTGGGTTTTCAGATTCGTTTTTTTACAACTGAACCATTTCACAATCTTGGGTTTACGTATGATTTGTTTTGGCGAAATATGCCTCCATACTCCTCTATGTTGTGTGTTGGAGCTGGAATAAAAGCTTGGTCGGACGCAAGAAATGCCTCAGAGAACTTACTTGCAGATCTTGAATTGAAAACACGTGAATAGACACGAGAACAACGTACAGGAGCAGGCTGGGATATGGGTACATTAAAAACAATAGCCTTATGGTCGGACATACAGTAATCTATTACAAACAAACACCAGATGATAGAACAAGGTCCAAAGTGTGTCCCTTTCCATGGGTAGGCCCTTTAACAGACTGGGAGAGGCTAAAACAATCTGGCAAAAATCTGGCATATGATGGGTAGATCCCGATCATAGAATTTTGGCAGCATTGTTATCTGGTGTTTCATGTCTGATCTGGAGGTGGTAAGGCTTGTATTGTGACCAGAATTAGTCTGGACACAATCCAGGATAAAAACACATTTGAACAATAAAGAGGAAGAGCAGGAAGTCAAGGGAGCTCTGAATTCACTGCAATCAGGCAAAGCCCCAGGCCCAGATGGGCTGGGCTGTGAATTCTATAAAGAATTGAAATCCTTACTAATACAACCCTTGCTTAATATGTTTCATGACTTGTTGAGGAGTGGCTTCCTCCCCAGATCACTAACAGAGGCCAATATCAGCCTTATTCTTAAAAAGGGGAAGGCTGATGATGAGTGTGCGTCTTACAGGCCTATAAGCCTGTTGAATACGGATCTTAAATTGCTTTCCAAGACCCTTGCTTTGCGTTTAGAAATAGTCCTGCCTTCCATTATAAATAATGATCAGACAGGATTTATTATTGGCAGAAATTCATGCAATAATATGAGGAGGCTTCTCAATGTGATTCAGCTTTCCCAATCTGGCAAAGTAGACTGTGTAGTTATTAGCCTGGACGCGGAGAAAGCTTTCGATCGGGTTGCGTGGCCCTATCTCTTTTCTACTCTGGAGATACTGGGCTTAGGGGAGGCATTCATTAGCTGGGTGAAGTTACTATATAATAACCCGTTATCTGCTGTCCTAACAAATGGCAATAGATCATCTTATTTCCGCCTGGGCCGGGGTACAAGACAGGGTTGCCCTCTGTCCCCACTATTATTTGCAATTGCTATCGAGCCTTTGGCGGAGGCTATTAGACACACCCCTTCTATTACAGGTATCTCATCTGGGAGTAAGATTCATAAAATTTCGTAAAAGGGTGGTCTATCAGTTCCTGATGTTAGGCTTTACCAATTGGCTTCACAACTAAGCTACATTGCTGACTTAAAAATGACAGTGAATCTGTATGGCTTGACTTAGAATCTTCTCAGGTTAATCAGTCCTTAAGTGGTCTCTTGTTTACTTCAGAACAAAAGAAGATTAAAACTTTTATTGGCCACAAGCCTGGCAGGATATAAGAAGGTTGGAAGGACTAGAGGGACAGCTGTCCTCCCTCTCGCCAGTATGGGGTAACATAGACTTCCCTCCTGGTACCACGGATAGGGGCTTTAAACTGTGGGACAGTAAAGGGATTGTTACTATTGGGCATTTATATGAAAAGAAAATACTACTTCCATTTGATCAATTATGTAAGAAATATAACATACCACGAAATGAGTTTTTTAGATATCCCCAGATACAAAGTTTTTTAAATAGCCGAAAAGACACTGACCTTTGTCATCAACCTTCTCCGTTGGAGAACATAGTTTCTGATGGAAGAAAGAAAGGTATTTTGGGGCTTGGGTATAGAGCACTTTCTAAATGTGATAAAGGTAAACCTGCGTTCACGCCCAAAGATTGGAATAATGACCTGAACATGGACATTGATGAAGCAACCTGGTTACAAATATGGGAATCAGCAATAACATTTCAGTTTGTAATAGGACGAAGGAAACTCAATTTAGACTACTACACCATCTGCAGATTACTCCCCAGCTTAGACATAAAATGGATCACAATAAATCTGAACAGTGTATGAAGTGTAATGCTGAGGCTGGGAGTTTTATCCATTGTGTTTGGACTTGTAAATATATAGATGATTATTGGAAAAACATAGCAGATAGACTATGCTTAATTCTTGATATTAAACTGAACAAGGACCCTATGTGTTTGTTGTTTGGGCTGCCAGACACACAACTTAAAAGTATACATTCCAAAAGACTTCTATGTATCCTTACTTTCTGTGCAAGAAAAAATATATTGCTGAAATGGATAGACTGCAAACCTCCAACAATAGCTTGGTGGCACAAGGTTATTTTTGATATAATACCTATGGAATATTTGACATACAGATCGAAGTGTACGATTAAGGTATTCTATAAGATTTGGTCCCCGTTCTTAGACTATATTGGAACTAGACTGGCAGCCATTGTGTTGAAGGGTCTGGTGGATCACAGTTGGGAATCCACACAATGTATTAATGCATAAGTGATTTGCTGTGGGATTGCACGGATCACAATATAGAAGTGCTCAATGTTAGTGATGCTGTACTGTATAAGAATGCAAGACTTGGATGCTGTCTCCAATGGGGGTGATCCCATTGGAGACAGCATAGATTATTTATCTATATTATTTTAGTTTATAATATTTTGTCTGTTTTTGATGTGTGACATGGCCTCCCCCTTTTTTTTGGGGGGGGGGGGGGGGGTTGTTTGTTACTGTTTCATTTGTTGGTTTATCTTTGTATCTGTTTCTACTGGTCTATGTATTTGTTTGTGTCTAAGTGTTTCTGATGTTGTACTGCATATAGGGAAGTGCAAAACTATGATTCTGTCTTTGATGAGGATGTGTTCTCCCCCTATGTTTCTTTAGTGTGTGACATAGTCTTCTCCTTTGATACTGCCTGGTCTGTTGGCCTGTTTTGTACTTGTTTGTATATCAGAAAGTTCAATAAAGATATTGACCAAAAAAAAAAAAAAAAAAGATAACTGGTAATTAATAGAATGTAGCTTTGCAATATAAATAGCTATAAACACTCAACATAAGAGAAATAAGCACAAACAACACAAAATTCTCAATTTCAAGTAATAATTGTATTAGATCAAAATAAGAAAGAATGTGAGTTCAGTTAATTTTAGTTCAGTTCATAACGTAACAAAAAATAATCACTTTGGGTTTTCCTGGTACTCCAAATGAAACATCAAAACACGGAAGTAATCCAGCCAATCACAAATCAGTCCGACAGTTCTATCGAAGTTCAGTTCTCTTCATCAACAACAAAAAAATAATCTTCATAAAAACCCGCCAATGTTCAGTTTGAAAATAAATTAGGGTAACCCTTCGTTTTACAGGTCCCTAACGACGTATGAACTATTCCTAATTAGACGTTAACAAAAATGCTATTACACAGTAACGTGGCTGCGTTATTTGATCTTAAATGATATTATTGTCTAACTGGACTAACTTACCATTTAGTTATTGCACTGTTAATTACTAACAATGTATGAACTTGTAGAAGTGGCAGGAAAGTTGAGACGGACAACTTCTCTAGTTGACTACACCAACTCGTGTGTCATTTATTTTTACCACAGAGCAAGACAATTTCCTTCGCGCTCAAAAACACAACATACGTCGAGCAGACGTCAGACTCAGAAAACCAGAGTTTCTTAAAGGGACCGTGTCTCCTTAACCCTGAGAAGCACACAATATAACTGTATGTGTTAAACATACCCAAACCACAGATTATGGTGAATAATGTCTATAGAGTCCGCCACATACATCCCCCCAGAATTGACCATAACAGAGAAAGTCAACGTGGAGGGGGACGGATGACCCGGCCACAATGGCTCCGCAGAATGGGAGCGGGGGCCGGGGCGCCCGCAGGAGGAGCCTTGGGGACCCTGCGGCGGGGTGGGGGCAGGGTGGGGGGTGGAGGCAGGGCAGGGGGGCGGCGCCCTGTGACAGCCGTCCTGTAAGCCTGCATGTCCGGGTCGGCGGCCTGATCAGCTGCCATGTGAGCGTAGTCAAGTCCCAAGTGAACGGCCCCCACGATGGCCCGGGAGAGGCAGTCGGCGACGAGGTTGGCTTTGCCAGCGACATGCCGTATGTCCGTGGTGAACTCCAAAATGTAGGAGAGCTGCCGCTGTTGGCGGGCGGACCACGGTTCGGCCACCTTAGCCATGGCGAACGTCAGCAGTTTGTGGTCCACAAACGCCGGGAACTGGCGGCCCTCCAGCAGGAAACGGAAATGTCGAATGGCGAGGAAGAGGCCGAGGAGCTCCCGATTGAAGGTGCTGTACTTCCGTTCACTGGGACGTAACTTGCGGCTGAAGAAAGCGAGCGGTTGCCAGGCACCGCCCACCCACTGCTCGTGCACCGCGCCGACGGTATAATCTGAAGCGTCCGTGGTGATGGCGATCGGGGCCGTGGGAGACAGGTGCGCCAGCATTGCAGCGTTAGCCAGAGCAGTCTTAGCGTCCGTAAATGCCTTGTCCCTCTCCGCGAACCAGTCCACTGCGTGTTTGGGGGCCTTGCCTTTCAGAGCCTCGTACAGGGGTCGCATGAGTCGAGCAGCTTGGGGGATAAAGCGGTGGTAAAAGTTCACCATGCCGAGGAACTCCTGCAGGGACTTGATCGTGAGCGGGCGCGAGAAATGCGTGACGGCGTCCACTTTCGACGGGAGGGGGACTGCCCCGTCTTAGGTGATGCGGTGACCAAGGAAGTCGATGGTGGTCAGCCCGAACTGGCACTTGTATGAGTTGACGATCAGCCCGTGCTGGCTGAGCCGCTTGAAGAGAGTCCGAAGGTGGGACAGGTGTTCCACTTTGGAGGTGCTGGCGACGAGGATGTCGTCCAGATAGACGAAAAGGAAAGGCAGGTCCCGTAGCACCGAGTCCATGAGGCGCTGGAAGGTCTGTGCGGGGTTCTTAAGGCCGAACGACATGCGCAGGAACTCAAACAGTCCGAATGGGGTGATCACCGCCGTTTTGGGGACGTCCAGCGGGTGGACGGGCACCTGGTGGTATCCACGAACGAGGTCCACTTTGGAAAAGATGACTTTCCCCGCCAGCTGGCTGGAAAAGTCCTGGATGTGCGAGACCGGGTAGCGGTCCGGCGTCGACACGTTGTTGAGACGACGGTAATCTCCGCACGGGCGCCACCCGCCGTTGGGCTTCGGGGCGATGTGGAGGGGTGAAGCCCACGGGCTGTTGGAGCAGCGAATGATGCCGAGGCGCTCCATAGTCTCGAACTCCGTCCTGGCGATGGCGAGCTTGGCAGGGTCAAGTGGCCGGGCCCGGGCGTAGACCGGGGGGGCGGTGGTGGCGATGTGGTGTTCCACCCCGTGCTTGGCGGTGGATGACGAGAAGATGGGCTGCGTGAGGTCCGGGAACTCGGCGAGAAGACGGAGAAACTCGTCTGCAGCGGAGAGCATGCTAGACAGTCTGATGGAGTCTGCTCTGCTGAGTGTACACGCGTATGAACTGAAGGTGACAGCGTTGATCAAGCGGCGGTGTTTGACATCCACCAGCAGTCCATAGGCGCATAGGAAATCCGTGCCAAGGAGGGAGATGGACACTTTCGCTGTGACAAAGTCCCAGCCAAACCGCTGTCTGCCGAAACACAGCGCCACATACCTCGTGCCGTAGGTGCGGATGGGGCTGCCGTTAGTGGCTACCATGGGGGGGCCATGTCCGTCAGCCAGGATGTCCACTCCCGGTGCGGGCAGGACACTCCTCTGTGCGCCCGTGTCGCACAGGAAACGCCGTCCGTAGATGGTGTCCTGGATGAACAGCAGCCTGCCTGCTCGGCCGACGCTCAGGGCCACTATGCTGAAGCTGCATGGCAATCGGCACCGCTTGCCTTTGGGCCCAAACTTTGCGTGGTAAAAACACAGGCCGGGGTCCTGCCGCCGACAAGGAGCTGTTGCTACGGCGGTGACCGTTGTGCCTTCAGGCAGTGGTGAAAGAGCCGGGGCAGGAAGCAGCGCGGCCGCGCAGTGTTGTTGACCAGCCAGGAAAAGTTTCAGCCTCCTCGGCCAGAGCACGGCAGTCAGTGATGGCGGTGTTGGCCAGGGCAGCCCGTACCTGGGAAGGCAGCTGTCGCAGGAACAGGTGGACGAAGAGGAAATCGGGTTTGTGCCCACCCAGGAGATTCAGCATCCTGTCCATGAGCTCAACGGCTTGCTGTCGCCGAGGCCTTGTAGAGAGAAGAGCCAGCTAGCCCGCTCGGCGTCGAAAAGTTCAAAAGCTCTTAATAGATGGGCTTTGAGTGTCTCATATTTATCCTGCAGCGGGGGAGTTTTAAGGAGGTTCACCACTCGGGATGCAGTTGAACTCCCGAGGGCCGACACCACGTAAAAGTATCTTGTGGCGTCCGCGGTGATCTCCCGAAGCGCGAACTGCGCTTCCGTCTGGGCGAACCAGGCCGAGGCCGACGATTCCCAGAACTCCGGTAGTTTGAGGGAAACTGCGTTAGTCGCCATGTTCATGAAGAGCTGTCACTGGAAATGTCCAGCAGACAAACGTCGGGGTCACAAGTGTAGAAGTGGCAGGAAAGTTGAGACGGACAACTTCTCTAGTTGACTACACCAACTCGTGTGTCATTTATTTTTACCACAGAGCAAGACAATTTCCTTCGTGCTCAAAAACACAACATACCATAAAACTTCAAATAAAAGCCGAGTCCCAATTAGACGCCGGTCCCTTTTACTGGCCGGGTGTGGCTACATGTTTTGACAAATAAAGGCCGGTCTCAATTAGAAGCCAGTTGCCAGTTTATTTTTTTTTACTTGCATTCAAACGTCAGTCACATTTGCTGATCGCCATGGCGGCACAGAGAAAAAAGTATGACCTGAAATTCAAGCTGTCAGTTGTCAAATTTGCTGAACAAAACTCAGATGCAGCAGCAAGACATTTCTCCGTTGATCCCAAGGAGTGAGATAATGGCGAAAAAATAAAGTTGAACTTCGTCTGTCCGAGGAAGACGGTAAAAGGGCTTTCTAAGGTAGGCTACCGGTATTTTGATACAGCTCTCTCTCTCTCTCTCTCTCTCTCTCTCTCTCAGTGCATGAGGTTGGCCTAGATGCGCTGTCTCTCGGAGCGAGATCAAATGAATGATTCGTAATTGATATGTTATTCGATAGCCTAATTTTTATACAAGTAATATTCATACTGGTTTACCAGTAAATAAACAATTTGATAGTATTTCCCATCTTTGCTGAGCAAGAGTTTTAGGAATTAAAGGCCTGTCCCATATAGACGCCTGTCCCAAATATAGGCCCGTTGAGTTCAGTGTTTGAAGCAAATAAAAGCCCGGGCTATTAATTGAAGTTTTATGGTACGTCGAGCAGACGTCAGACTCAGAAAACCAGACTTTCTTAAAGGGACCGTGTCTCCTTAACCCTGAGAAGCACACAATATAACTGTATGTGTTAAACATCCCCAAACCACAGATTATGGTGAATAATGTCTATAGAGTCCGCCACAAACTGTTTATTAACAAAAAACAATTATACAACAAAATATTTGCATTTATATGTATTTACATAGTACCGGACCTGTAATATGAAGCAGGTGCAAGTGGACAATAATTCATACAATGTGACCATGTTTATTTTCTTTATTGACATTTAAATGGTACATTTAAACGGGACAGCAGCTTACATTCCATACAGACCAGACCGTAAAGTGCCGGGGGATCAATTTTACAGACACTGAGACGTTCGCTAGCTTTAGCCTATCCCGGGGTGAGTGAAAGATTATGCATGCTACGAACTTAAGCACCCTCCTGGGAGCTAGCATGGCTAACTTTTGTAGAGTGCTGGCTGTGTTAGTTAGCCAACGCTTGGCCATATTAGCTTCCAGTCATGTGCCTGCGTTCGTTGGAGTAGCAGTAGCAGCAGTAGCAGCAGCAGTAGCATTAGCAGTAGCAGTAGTAGCAGCAGCAGCAGAAGCTGGTGGAAGCAGTATTTTTTCCACGGCGCAGCCGAGGGAGTCACGCGGCAGATTCAGGTCATGCATTCAGTCAGTCAGTCAGTCAGTCAGTCAGTTAGTCAGTCAGGTAACGCTTAGTGAGATGTCGCTTCGTGAGATGGCCTCTAGAGGGCGTCTTGGACTAAGAGATGGCCTCTCGCCTAAACGCCACATTCAGTCCCATATTGATAATGCCATATTGGATCTCACACAGAGCCACACTCTTCGCCGTCAATTTACAGACATCCACATCTTCTGCTGTCCTGCAAACCTTAACGGTAGGTAACGTTATTACCTGTGGTTTTTAAGTGACGTTAGTGGAATTATTTAACTGATAACTGTGTCATAATGCTTCAGTGCAGTGAATTGAATTGAACACGCGCCATGGGTCTATACAGGATCTGTGCTTGTTCATGCTTAATGTACTGGAATGTTTTATTCCATGTATTTTGTTTCTTGTTTTATCTCTTATTTCTTTTCTCCTGTGAGGCACTTTGTAAGAACTTTGTAACTCTGTTTTCTAAAGTGCTATATAAGGTAAGTTATTATTATTATTATTATTATTATTATTATTATTATTGAGGAATAAGTGTCTTGTTAATGGAGACATCAGCAGTGACTGTTGAGAAAGAAAAGTGTAATAAGCTTTATTTTTTTTAAAAATTTTCTGCCATACATTCATAAGCTTATTTCTCTGAGAGGCACCTGCCATGTCATCATTTTTAAAGATTTATTCTGTGAACAGTTTTATGTCCGAAATGTCAGAATGAAAGATTTTACCTGAAATGATCACTCGAAATGCCTTTCTGAACCAGCTGTAAAAGAATGCGTACACCAAAGGATTCACAGTAGAATTCAAATAGCCGACCCACACCAGTGTTCCAAACAATGCCGATGGAGTCGAATAACTGATAAAGGGATTAATGACGTTACACACAAAAAAGGGAGTCCAAAAAGAAAGAAATGCCCCCATGATGATAGCGAGTGTTTTGGTGGCTTTAGTTTGGGACGGATCAGATGTTCTCGTGTTGTGGATGCTGCGCACTTGTCTCTGTGCCACCAGGAAAATCTTCAGGTAAATACCGAGCATGACAACTCCGGGAATGTAAAAGGAGAGAAGCGATGAGACTGTACTCGACACTCCACTCTGAAACAAAACACATCCTCCTTCACATGCAACATGATCATAGTAGAACTCCTCAATTCCCAAAATATTGAGCTCGAGGAAGATCATTCCAAAGCCCACTACAGCCGAAACACTCCAACTGACCAGAATCATGATCAACACAGCATTAACAGTTATGTTACTTCTATACAGCAGAGGCTGGCAAACAGCATAATATCGGTCAATCGATATGAAAGACAGATTTAGAATTGAGGCTGTGCCCAACAAGACTTCAGCACTACTGCAGACTTTACAGAATAGATCTCCAAAATACCAGCAGGTCTCCACACATCGGATCATACTGGGGACCATGACCAGCAGCCCCAGCAGCAGGTCGGAGACGGCCAGGGAGAGGATGAGGTAGTTGGTGGGAGTGTGGAGCTGCTTGAACTGAGCGACCGACACGACGACCAGAACGTTCCCACACACCGTCAAGACGACCATGACGCCCAGCAGCAGGTAGAGAGAGACGCGGACAGACAGAGGATAGATGGTCCTCAGACAGGAAGTGTTCCTGGACTCAAAACAGAGCGCTGGCTCCATCTGTCTGGATAAACTTTATTTATAAAGCACTTTTCAAAACCAAAGTTACAGAGTGCTTCACAACAAGGAACAAGTGCAAGGAAGAAAACATTAAAATTAAACTGAAGGTACTGATAAAATGAGCATAGCAAAGAGATAAAAACACAAACAAATGACAATAAATAAAATAAAGGGCACATGTAACACAAAATCAGATGCAAAAAAAATGCAGGACCAGGATTAAAGGTAAGCTTTCCGATAAAAGTCTGTTTTTAGGAGTGATTTAAAAGATGATTCACACCTGTTCCACAAGGAAATTAACCATACTCATATACAGTAAGGAACTTATAGGTGAAGAGTTCTTCATCTAATAAAATATTTATCATAATAAAACTTCACACTTGAGAATAGCTTCAACTGTGTGGAATTACTTTTTTTCCTATTTGAACAGAGATGTTATGAAATCATACTGTTTACAATATGTGGAAAAAAACAGATATAACACACATTGGGTTAGTGACATGAAGCTCATATTGAAAAATTCCAT
Organism: Centroberyx gerrardi; assembly: GCF_048128805.1. Classification (NCBI taxonomy): domain Eukaryota; kingdom Metazoa; phylum Chordata; class Actinopteri; order Beryciformes; family Berycidae; genus Centroberyx; species Centroberyx gerrardi. Next base: position 1,187,766 of record NC_136013.1, read on the forward strand.
GATCTGAAAATGAAAGGTGATTTGATGCTGCTATTCCAGTCAGAAATAAATTCATGGCAAGAAGTCAGAAAAATATCAGCAGCCAACTGATTCCCTGTTTAGCAAAGGCTATCTGATGTTTCTGCTTGCTTTTTACTTCTTCAGGACACAAAGAACAAACCTCTCCTGTTGTTGAAAACTAGTTTAAATACTTTACTATTTGCAGAAATATGTGGAGATTATGATACATTCTTGAATAAGCTTTTAAATAGATTTCCCTGCAATGTTTCAGCTAATCTACCATGACAAAGTAACACACTGCTTGTGGAATTATTATTTTCTGTGATGTTTCACAGTAAATTCACACAAATGGTTTAAATGTATTCAAATCACCAGCCATGATTAAACCAAAATTCGTCCTGTTCACATGGGATGGGCTTGATTTTTTTCACATACACATCTACTGCTCCACTCCTCTTATGTAGTTCTATAACAGGAGTTGAGAACTGCCATATAATTTGTGATGTCTTCATTTTACACCACTGCCACTGAGGATGTTGTGATATTTAGCTAATCATTCCCTCAATAATTAATCAGAGAATAAATCATTTTATGGAGACATCAACCAACAGTCAATAGTTAAAGGATAAATCCGGTCATTTTCAACATGGGCCTTATTTTCCTGTTTTTTTGCCGTCATGACGATTGATTGTGTTCAAGATGTCATCACTCACTTCACTGTGGAGCTTGACGTGGTTTCAGTTAAACAGGAGCACTGCTGTCCAATACACACATACAGGGCCAACGTCATGTCCAACAGCTGAACCCAAAAAGTGATTAAAAACCATCTTTTCAACACAATAACACCCACACTGCAGTTGAACATGTCTTTAAATAGCACACCAATAGATTGGATCATTTTTAAAACTGACTGCTGACATCGGTGGATTCTCTGCTGTGTTCACTGCTTGTGTTGACTCACTTCCTAAATTTGTGATGCCAGGTGGGAAATAACAGAGGCGCAAAACATTCCCCACATATTCTGCTTCATTACCACTAGGAGGTTGATGTAAATGTTTTTTCCCAGTCAGCAAGTCATATTTACAGAAAATCCAATATGCATTGAATGCAGCATCAAAGTTCTTGAGGTCTAGCTCATGCTAGTTAAAATAACATAACTAATACTGCAATATAGAGTTTCAGGCGATTGTTAATCGGCAATTGGATGCAGGAAGGTCTGACTGCAGTGAGTGTTAATGTGTTTTAATCACTTTCTGGGTTCAGCTATAGGAGATTACCTGTTGGCCCTGTGTGTGTGTGTGTGTGTGTGTGTGTGTGTGTGTATTGAACTGAAGCTACATCAAGCTCTACAGTGAAATAAGTCATGAAATTTTCACACATTTTCAACACAATCAAACAAGCAAAATCTAAGGCACAGGTTGGAAATATTGATAAATAATTATCCTTTAAAAAGTACTACATTCTAAAGTAATCCTAGCATAGCAATAATGCGACAATAATAAAAAGTGTTTATACAATACTCAACGTGTGAACACGAGCTAGCTTCCCAGAAACACATCATACCTGAATGCAGAAACATTTAGTTAAAGTGTCTCTTACCTCACACACTGACAGCTGGACAGAATGAGCGTCCTGTGTGTTTCCTGACACACCGTCACAGCTGTAACTGTCGGTCTCTGTCTGGCCTTTAAAGCCCGAGGCTCTGTGGACTGCAGTGTCTCCTGTGGACTGCAGTGTCTCCTGTGGACTGCAGTGTCTCCTGTGGACTGCAGTGTCTCCTGTGGACTGCAGTGTCTCCTGGCCGCCAGCCGCCTCAGGGAGTGAAGCTGGACACTCGTCCCAGTGGATGATGGACCGCACTCACTGCTGTTTATATTCAACTCTTCTTACCTCTCTTTTCATGTTGTAAGGATAACTTGACTACTGACTAAAATGTTTGTCATCCGATCAGGATATATTATATATAATAATAATAATAATAATAATAATAATAATAATGATACATTTTTGTCAACATAGCACTTTTCAAAATAGGGTGAAACAAGTGTAAAATGGCAAATGATAACTTGAAAAAAGTGGGTCTTGAAGAGCGTTTTAAAAATACACCCTTAGCTAATCTGAGCTCTTTGGGAAGCGCATTCCATAGTTTTGGGGCCCTGAAAGCAAATGTTCGATCCCCTCTTGAAATGAATTTGGATCTAAGACTGTAGGAGAGACTTACCCGCAGACCTCAGGTTACAATCAGGCTCATAAGGAATTAATAGATCTAAAATGTAGTCTGGGGCCTGTCCAAGACGTGCTGTAAAACTGATAAGTAAAATGTTTAAATCAATTCTAAAGTTACGGAAGGGTAATGCATTCACTTGAGAAAAAAAAAATTGCCCTGTTTTTCTGAATTAACAAGATAATTATCTCAGAATTCTGAGAAAAGTTTTCATGGAAAAATAAATTCTGCCCTGTTTTTCTTAATTAACGAGATACCTCAAAATCCTGCGAGAAGCTCTCACCTGCATGGAGTAGCCTACGGTTGCAATACCATCTATATTATATCTCCCAATGTTTTAAACCAAAAGCAAAATAAAACTGGATTCAACTTAGAAATTCAGAATTCAGAAATTCAATTCAATTCAGAAAAACAGGGCAAATTTTTTTTTCTCAAGTGAATGCATTACGCTTCCGTATAAAGTTTATAGGCAGCCAGTGCAAGGATGCTAGGACAGGGGTGATATGCTCCCGTTTCTTTAGACCCATTACCATTCTGGCAGCAGCATTTTGGACTAGCTGAAGGCGTGAGATTTGTTTCTGGGTGAGGCAGTAATAGAGGGAGTTACAGTAATCCAGGCGAGAGGATATAAAAGCATGAATTACTTTTTGCAAGTCATTAAAAGACAGGAATGCTCTGATTTTAGAAATAGTCCTAAACCGAAGAAAGCAAGTCTGAACAACTTTCTTAACCTGCTCCTCAAATTGAGGTTCTGATCAAAAACCACACCCAAGTTCCTCGCAGAAGTTTTGACGTAAGGTCCCAAAGAACCTAGATCATTCTGAAAAGAGTTGATGGGGTGAGGGGGGCCAATTAGCAATATTTCAGACTTATTGTCGTTTAGGTGCAAATGGTTTTGGGACATCCAACTTTTAATGTCTTTTAGGCAGTTGTGAAGGGAGGCAAGGCCATGAGGCTCATTGGGAGTGATAGGCACATATAGCTGCTTATCATCTGTGTAACAATGGAAGGAGATGTTATGATCACGAATTATGTCACCTAATGGGAGCATATATAGGGAGAAGAGAATTGGACCCAAAATTGAACCTTGAGGTACAACACATGTAATGTGGGCAGGATGAGGAGGTACCTGACGTAACAGAATAACTGAGTGGGGGGAACAATCTGGGCTCTGATGTCAGCAACTTTCTTGTTAAAGAATGTGAGAAATTCTTTGCGTTTGATAGGGGAACATTCAGTATGAGATGAGGGGCTGACAACACGATTAACAGTATTGAATAACACCCTTGAGTTCTGACAATTTTTTGAGAAAACAAGGCCATTCTTGTGTCTTTAACGGCTTTCTGGTAGGTGCACATTAAGCTTTTTAGGATCTCATAAGAGACCTGTAGTTTATTTGATTTCCAGTTACACTCGGCTTTGCGACACTCTTTTTAGAGTCCGAGTGTGCTCATTAAGCCAGGGCAATGACTTTGGCTTGGAGGTCCTTATTTTCATAGGAGCAGTAGAGTCCAGAATATTTGTGCATTTATCATTTCAAACTTTGACTAGCTTTTGATTGGATTGCAACTCCAATCCAGAGAGAGACAAGTGTGTGCGTAAAAGCATATTCCCAAAATGATTTAATGGACAGAGCTTTACAATTACAAATGTATAAATATTTGACATTTAGCAAATGTTATCCATACTGGTTATTTCCTATTATTTTATAACACTGTAAGGTAGGCTATAGGAAATGTGAGATGAGTGTGTGCATAAACACGCATTCCCAGAATTCCATACAGTAAATTCCAGATTTTTGAAGAATCCTGTCATGTTTTTTCAATAACTTATAGTTCGTTACTATTTATCATTAAATTGCACAATTCTTTTTGTAGTTTTGCTCACTCAAGTGCTTTTGGTGATGTACCTAATATTTAATATAATTAAGTAATATGCCTACGTTTACCCCTGTATCTATTGTATTTAACAAATAAATACACAGACACTAATTTGATTGTGTTGTTTATATTCGAAAGCAGGAGTTTTCAAGTAGGCTATGGCATTTTGATGTTGGTTTAAGGCCTACAGCTGACACATATGTGTATTGTGTTTTCATCAACACTTTCATCAACACACATCAAAAAGTTGTTGAAAAAGGAGAAATTGAGTAGCCTAAAAATTCATTTCATACTGACGAAAGGCATAAGCCTATTTGCCTATATAAAAATGCAGCCATGAATTTAACTCTCCAGACATATGAAAAATATTGGCATATAAGAATAGGCTACACAATGTAATTAGGACTATAGCCCACATGTTTATTTTTCATAAAAACGAATCCATATAAATGTTTGTGAAAAGATGATATATTAATTGGGTAATAATTTGATAAACGGTTAGGACCAGTAGATTATAATTTTAACTTATCCCAAATATATTATATGAAAATATGATTATAGTCCTATTCTACTAAGTAAGACGTGTTTCATATTCAATTATGTGGGCTACTACACACTACATGCAAGTTAAAAACAACAACAACAATAATAATAATAATAATAAAGAATAGTTACACAAATATTAATACTTCCATATACTGGTGTAGTACTGTAAGTGCCTTGCTTAAACCAGAACTTGTATTTTGAAACTGTCAAGGTGGTTAAGCATACGTCTTGCAATGCACCTGGACACATCAGTGATGTGATCAGTGAGGTTCATCGGGTGTTTTGGGTCTCACAATATCAGACACCCTCACCCAGGCGACCCAGCCAGGGTTGATCAAGCCCCAGCTTGTGCCCAGGTAGCACTACTTCACCCATGGATCCACTCTCCTGATCCACAACCACCTGCAGGCAACTTCAGTTGCCTCTATCAAACATGACAGTTTTCTTCACTGGGCAGAGGCGCTTACAGTTGCTGATCCCGCTGCAGATGGTGTCTGCTATGACCTTCAGAACCTGGTCATGGCGCCAGTGGTAGCGCACCTTGCCCAGGGCTCTCGGACAGCAGCTGAGGATGTGCTCGAGGGTTCCCCTCTTCAGGCACAGCAGGCACGCTGGAGAGTCGATCTTCCCCCAGCCGAATAGGTTGGATGGGCTTGGTAGGACGGCGTAAACCTCTTGGACTTGATGCGCTGAGGCTCGGCCTTCCAGAGCTCAGGCCATGAGACCTTTCTCTCCACCGCCTGCTTCCATCTTGTCCAAGCTCCCTGCTGCCTCATCCTGACCATCCTGCTGGCTTGCTCCTCCTCAACTGCTGCACGCACCTCTGCCTGGACCAGCTTCCTCCCATACTTCCACTGGGCCTTGTTGTAGCGTGGTGTTGAAATGCTACCAAGGCCAGCTCTTCCACGGGTCACCATCCACACCAGCACGCTGTGCTGCAATTGAGACTCTGCGTTCTCCACTGCCTCTGCTGCCCTCCATTTCTTTCCTGTCCTGACCTCGATGCTGGCCTGGGAGACTTTTGGGTCGCGAGATTCCCAGCACTGCAGAACCTCCCTTGTACGGGTCTGTGAAGTCTGGGAGGCAGATCAACTCATTTTAAGCCCATGGTGAGGCACATTTATTCAAGCAGAACTTTTTACAGGTGCTACCACCAGCCCAAGCAACATTACCCAAACAGCCTTGGATCCCTACACACAGTCACTCCTTATATCCATATATATCCATATATCCATACCCATGTGCTTAATTAGTGGACCAAACTACCAACAGGGGAGCTCCAACAAGAACATACTTAAACATACAACACATTTACAGTTATATTTAACGGTTATACAATTTGTAGTTTCCTATATATATATTACAATAATTTAGGAAATACTAACTACTAACAATAAAACCTTACTATAACTCCACCCCCCCCCCCCCCCCCCCCCCCAGGATGTCCCCCCTTCAATTAGCAATGGGAGGACCCAGAACTATAAATTCAACTACCGTTGCTGTAGGACTCTTTTGCCCGAACACCAGGACCTACAACACACACTGGTAAGTATATCCAGAGAAACAGCAGAAATGGTTCCCGTTGCAATTATGTTAGCAGTATTTGGACTACCATCAAACAATAGACAGCCAGCATGCGTGTTTGTGGTATTGCCCCAACCGCTTCTCCATGTCTCCTGCCTTGTGTCGGACTGACTTCCATGGCTGCCAAGAACTGCAGACCAGTGAATCCTCCTAAGATACACAAGCACAGACATTAATAAAACACACAGCACACAACATGATGTGAGGGAAGTGAGGGAACTCCATCACATTTCCTGCCATCAATCACTTCAATCGCCCTCCTCCGGGATGCAGGAAAGACAATCTGCCACCAGGTTGGTCTTTCCCGCCCTATACTTCACAGTGAAGGTATATGGCTGCAATGACAGATACCACCCAGCAATCCTCATGTTGGCATCTCGCATTTTCTGCAGCCACTGCAATGCCCTGTGGTCTGTTTCAAGCATAAAGTCTCTTCCTAGCAAATAGCACATCAACGATTCCACTGCCCACTTCATTGCCAGGCATTCTTGGAATACCTGGTCTCCCTGGGCAGCAGCTTCTGACTCAGGAACACCACTGGCCTCTGTTCCTCATCCACTTCCTGCAGCAGCACAGCTCCCAAGCCCACTCCTGACGCGTCTGTCTGCAAGGTAAAGGGCTTAGAGAAGTCAGGGGTATGGAGGACTGAGGACTCACAAATGGCTCCTTTCAGCTCCTTGAAAGCCTTGTCGCAGTCATCAGACCATCTCACTCTGTTCGGTGCTGAATCCTTCTCCAGGTCGGTTAGCACTGCAGAGATGTCAGCAAAGTTAGGGATAAATCTCCTGTACTACCCCACTAACCCCATGAAAGATTTCACCTTTCTCTTGGTTGTAGGCACTGGGTACACCTGGATTGCCTCCACCTTTCCCACTTGTGGTCTGATCATCCCATTCCCAATCCTGAACCCCAGGTACTGTACCTCTCTGTGGGCAAAAGAACATTTTCCCAGATTGATGGTGAGACCTGCCTCTTTTATGTGCTGGAGCACCTGGCGGACATGTGCTACATGGTCTTCCCAGGAGTTGCTAAAGATGACCACGTCATCTAGATAGGCTGCCGCAAACTCTGGGACCTCCTTTAGCACATGATCCATCAGCCTCTGAAATGCAGGCCAAAAGGCATCACTGTGAACTGGAACATGCCGAATGGTGTCTTGAAGGCAGTGAGCTCTTTGGATTCTGGAGCGAAGGGCAGCAGCCAGTACCCCTTGCTCAAATACAGTGTGGTGATGTACCTGGCTCCTCCCACTCTCTCCAACAGCTCATCTACTCGTGGCATGTTGTATGGGTCAAACTTGGAAACTGCATTCACTAGTCGCAGGTCAATGCAAAACCTAATAGTGCCGTCTTTTTTGGGGATCAGCACATTAGGACTGCACCATTCGCTACAGGAAGGTTCAACCACACCCAGGGCCAACATTATCTCCAGTTCCTGCTTTAGAGCTGACAGCAGCCTCTCTGGGATCCGGTAGGACTTCTGACAAGCTGGGGTGTTGTCCTTCAGGTAAATTCTGTGATGAATCAGGTTGGTGTACCCCGGCTTTACCTGGAACAGCTCCGGTTCCAGCAGTTCAATCAGATCCTGTTTCTGGGCATCAGACAAATGAGTCAACTCCACCAGATATTGTTCTGATGGTGCAGGGAAAACATTTCTGAGGTCTCCTCATGCCCACTTACTGCTCTCACAAACAAACTTTCCTTTACTGGTTCTGGCCTAGCATGAAACTCTTTCAGCAAATTAACATGAAAGGTTTGATACTTCTTACCCCTGTCCGGCATGTAGAGTTCATATGTCAGTTTCCCCACCTTTCTTGTGATCTTGCAGGGCCTGTGCCACTTCGCCAATAACTTGCTCTCACTGGTGGGAAGGAGAATAAGTACCTGCTGACCTGGTTGCAAGTCTCTGGATCTAGTCTTCTTGTCATACCAGGTCTTTTGCATCTTTTGCGCCGCCTGTAGATTTTCCTGTGCCAGCGGTGTCATCTTCTCCAATCGCTCTCTCAATTTCACCACATAAGACACCACATTGTCTCCACCAGACTTTTGTCTCTCCCAGTGCTCCTTCAAAAGGTCCAAAGGACCCTTTACATCCCGTCCATACAGCAGCTCAAACGGGGAGAATCCTGTTGATGCCTGGGGTACCTCCCGATATGCGAACAGGAGGTATGGCAGCCACTGATCCCAGTCTGAACCTGTTTGAGACACAAACCTATGAAGCATATTCTTTAAGGTTTGATTAAATCGTTCAACCAAACCGTCTGTCTGTCGGTGATATGGAGTGGTTTTGATGCCCTTAATGCCCAACAGCTGATACACATGCTTGAGGAGTCTTGACAAGAAGTTTGAGCCTTGATCTGTGAGAACTTCACTGGGTAATCCTACTCTTGAGCACAGTTGGAGTAGAGCATTAGCTACATCTCTAGCCTTGACACTTCTCAGAGGAAAAGCTTCTGGGTACCTTGTTGCATAGTCCACTACAACCAGAATGAAACGGTTGCCTGATGCGCTCCTCTCCAGTCCTATCACATCCATCCCTATCCTGTCAAAAGGAGTTTCGATGATTGGAAGGGGTTGTAAACTTGCCCTGGCCACTCCCTTGCCTGAAACAACTTGACACTCATTACATGTCTTACAGAAGGTTTTTACATCTGTATATATACCCGGCCAAACAAAGTGTCTACTGATCCTTGCCAGCGTTTTGTTGAACCCCAAATGACCAGCCCATGGAATTGAATGGCCCAAAGTCATAACAGTGTGCCTCAGAGACTGTGGCATTACCAAAGCATCTACTTGGCCCTTCCTCTGATATAGACTGCCTCCCTTCAAGATGTACAGTGTCCTTGTTTCACCCCATCCTTTCCTGACACTTTCCCAAACCATGCCAACAATGTAGGGTCCTCTCTTGTAACTGTGCAATGTCTGATGGGATGTGCATCTCTACAGGGAGGGTGGGGTTGGGTAAGCTTTCACTGGATGGTTTAGTACCACCCAGAAACTTGTCACTTAGCTTCTGGCTCTTTCATTTCACCCTTTTTTCTGGTGTCGGTTCCAGTTCAATGTCATCAAAAGGCAACTCCTTGAAATCCTCAACTATACTCTGTGCCCTTGTAATGACCACATTACACTCTTTAGGCTTGTGTAATAGGTCCAACATAATTGGGATGTCCCAGCCCAACACAACCGGGTTTGACCACCTGCTGTCAAGTAAATCTCTGCAGTGGGGTAAGGTGTCTCATCACCATGGTTACAAGTTACTCCCACCCCTGCCTGACACCCTTTCCTAGATACCAGGCTTGCTAGCACTATCGTCTGAGAGCTCCCTGTGTCTATTAGGGCTGTCTTTTTCTTGCCATTAACCAGCACTGGTGTAAAATGACGAGTATCCCCCACGAAACACTCTGATGGGACTGGCCTAGGTACAGAGCAAAGGAGGACCTGCTTGCTTTTTCGGTCAGGACAAAAGGGTCTTGTGTGCCCCAACTCCCCACAGTAAAAACATCTTACATCTTTTTTGTTAGTGCCAATAGATGGTATGATAGCTGAACTGTGGCCACTTGAAATGGATGGCAGAAATGCTACGATGGGCACTACCCTGACTCCCCTCTGCACCCACTGACTTACTGCTGACCTGGTGTCTATTGTCTTTTCTGAAGGCGTTACTTCTGCTTCCCTGTCTGGCAGACGTAAACACTTCAGCCAGGCGAGCCGCCTCCTCTGCCTCGGCCAACCTTACAACAACAAACTCTCTCTCTACGTCTGCAAGACTAAGGAAATGATCGTGGACTGTGGGGGGGGGGGGCACGCCCTCATTCACATCGATGGAGCTGAAGTGGAGAGTCTCCTGCTTCAAGTTCCTCGGTGTGTTCATCAATGATGACCTCTCCTGGTCCAGGCAATCGGACACGGTAGTAAAAACTGCCCAAAAGCGGCTATACTTCCTGAGGAGACTCAAGAAGTTTGGAATGCCTCTCACTAATTTCTACAGGTGCACCATTGAGAGCATTCTCACTGGCTGCATTACTACCTGGTACGGCAGCTGCTCCGCTGCTGATCGTAAGGCCCTCCAGAGGGTGGTGAAGACAGCGGAGCGCATCATTGGCTGCCGCCTCCACACCGTGCAAAGCATATACCATACACGATGCCTCAGGAAAGCACGGAAAATCATAAAAGACTTCAGCCACCCAAGCTGTGAACTGTTCTCGCTGCTGCCGTCTGGTAGACGTTACCGAAGCATCCGGGCACGGACTACCAGACTCACAAACAGTTTTTACCCCAAGGCCATCAGGTTTCTCAAGCAGCAGTGATCACATTTTTTTTTTTTTTTTCACCTTTATTTATTCAGGGGGAGTTTCACTGAGAGCAATGCTCTCCTTTGCAGGAACGCCCTGATCACATTCACACACATTCACACCTGGAAGCTGACCCGTACAACCACAGTCTCATCTGCTGGCCACTGAGCAGCTCCACTGGAGCGGTTGGGGTAACATTGATCACATGATCACCTCAATGGGTAGGAAAAAGCAGGTGTGAAAGGCCCAGGTCAGGGATTTCCTCGTACTCCTCCTCCCCCATACTCACCCACAGAATAACACTTTATATTTATAATATTTAATACTCCTGATCCAGTCATTTGCTGTAGTCAAATATGACCATCTACAGTGTATTTCACTGTGTAACATACACACATCTCTACTACTACTGCTACTGCTACTGCTACTACCACTAGTGGTACTTCAGTTTCTAATACTGATAGTCCAAATACTACTACTACTGCTGCTAATTGTATTACTTCTCCTCCTGATATTACAACTGCTGCTTTTACAACAACCCATAATACTACAACCTTTAAAAACATTATTAGGCCTACCTATCCTTTCATGTATTGATAACGACAGGACTTTTGGCTTTCAGATAAATTGCAAAAGATCCAAATACTCAAAATGTAAAGACATTTAAACTCTTTGTAATGAATTCAACTGTCTTCAAGCACACAAATGTTCTTCAGAAAATGTAACCTTTTCTAGATTATGCTTAATGTACTGGAATGTTTTATTCCATGTATTTTGTTTCATGTTTTATCTCTTATTTATCCAAGCTGTCTTTTCTCCTGTGAGGCATTTTGTAAAAATATGGTAACTCTGTTTTGATAAGTGCTATATAAGGTAAGTTATTGTAATTATTATTATTATTATTGAGGAATACGTGTCTTGTTAATGGAGACATCAGCAGTGACTGTTGAGAAAGAAAAGTGTAATAAGCTTTATTTTTTCTGCCATACTTTTTTCTGCCATACATTCATAAGCTTATTTCTCTGAGAGGCACCTGCCATGTCATCATTTTTTAAGATTTATTCTGTGAACAGTTTTATGTCCGAAATGTCAGAATTAAAAATTTTACCTGACATGATCACTCGAAATGCCTTTCTGAACCAGCTGTAAAAGAATGCGTACACCAAAGGATTCACAGTAGAATTCAAATAGCCGACCCACATCAGTGTTCCAAACAATGCCGGTGGAGTCGAGTAACTGATAAAGGGATTAATGACGTTACACACAAAAAAAGGAGTCCAAAAAGAAAGAAATGCCCCCATGATGATAGCGAGTGTTTTGGTGGCTTTAGTTTGGGATGGATCAGATGTTCTCGTGTTGTGGATGCTGCGCACTTGTCTCTGTGCCACCAGGAAAATCTTCAGGTAAATTCCGAGCATGACAACTCCGGGAATGTAAAAGGAGAGAAGCGATGAGACTGTACTCGACACTCCACTCTGAAACAAAACACATCCTCCTTCACATGCAACATGATCATAGTAGAACTCCTCAATTCCCAAAATATTGAGCTCGAGGAAGACCATTCCAAAGCCCACTACAGCCGAAACACTCCAACTGACCAGAATCATGATCAACACAGCATTAACAGTTATTTTACTTCTATACAGCAGAGGCTGGCAAACAGCATAATATCGGTCAATCGATATGAAAGACAGATTTAGAATTGTGGCTGTGCACAACACAACTTCAACACTATTGCAGACTTTACAGAACACATCTCCAAAATACCAGCAAGTCTCCACACATCGGATCATACTGGGGACCATGACCAGCAGCCCCAGCAGCAGGTCGGAGACGGCCAGGGAGAGGATGAGGTAGTTGGTGGGAGTGTGGAGCTGCTTGAACTGAGTGACCGACACGACGACCAGAACGTTCCCACACACCGTCAAGACGACCATGACGCCCAGCAGCAGGTAGAGAGAGATGCGGACAGACAGAGGATAGATGATCCTCAGACAGGAAGTGTTCCTGGACTCAAAACAGAGAACTGGCTCCATCTGTCTGGATAAACTTTATTTATAAAGCACTTTTCAAAACCAAAGTTACAAAGTGCTTCACAACAAGGAACAAGTGCAAGGAAGAAAACATTAAAATTAAACTGAAGGTACTGATAAAATGAGCATAGCAATGAGATAAAAACACAAATGACAATAAATAAAATAAAGGGCAAATGTAACACAAAGTCAGATGCAAAAAAAATGCTGGACCAGGATTAAAGGTAAGCTTTCCAATAAAAGTCTGTTTTTAGGAGTGATTTAAAAGATGATTCACACCTGTTCCACAAGGCAATGAACCATACTCATACAGTAAGGAACTTATAGGTGAAGAGTTCTTCATCTAATAAAATATTTGTCATAATAAAACTTCACACTTGAGAATAGCTTCAACTGTGTGGAATTACTTTTTTTCCTATTTGAACAGAGATGTTATGAAATCATACTGTTTACAATATGTGGAAAAAAGCAGATATAACACACATTGGGTTAGTGACATGAAGCTCATATTGAAAAATTCCATAATCTGAAAATGAAAGGTGATTTGATGCTGCTATTCCAGTCAGAAATAAATTCATGCCAAGAAGTCACAGAAATATCAGCAGCTAACTGATTCCCTATTTAGCAAAGGCTATCTGATGTTTCTGCTTGCTTTTTACTTCTTCAGGACACAAAGAACAAACCCCTCCTGTTGTTGAAAACTAGTTTAAATACATATATATTTGCAGAAATATGTGGAGATTATGATACATTCTTGAATAAGCTTTTAAATAGATTTCCCTGCAATGTTTCAGCTAATCTACCATGACAAAATAACACGCTGCTTGTGGAATTATTATTTTAAGTGATGTTTCACAGTAAATTCACACAAATGGTTTAAATGTATTCAAATCACCAGCCATGATTAAACCAAAATTCGTCCTGTTCACATGGGATGGGCTTGATTTTTTTCACATACACATCTACTGCTCCACTCCTCTTATGTAGTTCTATGGCAGGAGTGGAGAACTGCCATATGATTTGTGATGTCTTCATTTTACACCACTGCCACTGAGGATGTTGTGATATTTAGCTAATCATTCCCTCAATAATTAATCAGAGAATAAATCATTTTATGGAGACATCAACCAACAGTCAATAGTTAAAGGATAAATCCGTTCATTTTCAACATGGGCCTTATTTTCCTGTTTTTTTGCCGTCATGAGGATTGATTGTGTTCAAGATGTCATCACTCACTTCACTGTGGAGCTTGACGTGGTTTCAGTTAAACAGGAGCACTGCTGTCCAATACACACATACAGGGCCAACGTCATGTCCAACAGCTGAACCCAAAAAGTGATTAAAAACCATCTTTTCAACACAATAACACCCACACTGCAGTTGAACATGTCTTTAGATAGCACACCAATAGATTGGATCATTTTTAAAACTGACTGCTGACATCGGTGGATTCTCTGCTGTGTTCACCGCTTGTGTTGACTCACTTCCTAAATTTGTGATGCCAGGTGGGAAATAACAGAGGCGCAAAAAATTCCCCACATATTCTGCTTCATTACCACTAGGACGTTGATGTAAATGTTTTTTTCCCAGTCAGCAAGTCATATTTACAGAAAATCCAATATGCACTGAACGCAGCATCAGAGTTCTTGAGGTCTAGCTCATGCTAGTTAAAATAACATAACTAATATTGCAATATAGAGTTTCAGGCAATTGATAATCGGTCATTGGATGCAGGAAGGTTCCACTGCAGTGAGTGTTAATGTGTTTTAATGACTTTCTGGGTTCAGCTATAGGAGATTACCTGTTGACCCTGTGTGTGTGTGTGTGTGTGTGTGTGTGTGTGTGTGTGTGTGTGTATTGAACTGAAGCTACATCAAGCTCTACAGTGAAATAAGTCATGAAATTTTCACACATTTTCAACACAATCAAACATCATGATGGCAAAATCTAAGGCACAGGTTGAAAATATTAATAAATAATTATCCTTTAAAAAGTACTACATTCTAAAGTAATCCTAGCATAGCAATAATGCAGCAATAATAAAAAGTGTTTATACAATACTCAACGTATGAACACGAGCTAGCTTCCCAGAAACACATCATACCTGAATGCAGAAACATTTAGTTAAAGTGTCTCTTACCTCACACACTCACAGCTGGACAGAATGAGCGTCCTGTGTGTTTCCTGACACACCGTCACAGCTGTAACTGTCGGTCTCTGTCTGGCCTTTAAAGCCCGAGGCTCTGTGGACTGCAGTGTCTCCTGTGGACTGCAGTGTCTCCTGTGGACTGCAGTGTCTCCTGGCCGCCAGCCGCCTCAGGGAGTGAAGCTGGACACTCGTCCCAGTGGATGATGGACCGCACTCACTGCTGTTTATATTCAACTCTTCTTACATCTCTTTTCATGTTATAAGGATAACTTGACTACTGACTAAAATGTTTGTCATCCAATCAGGCCAGGATATATAATAATAATAATAATAATAATAATAATAATACACTTTTCAAAATAGGGTCAAACAAGTGTAAAATGACAAATGATAACTTGAAAAAAGTGGGTCTTTAAGAGCGTTTTAAAAATACACCCTTAGCTAATCTGAGCTCTTTGGGAAGCGCATTCCATAGTTTTGGGGCCCTGAAAGCAAATGTTTGATTCCCTCTTGAAATGAATTTGGATCTAAGACTATAGGAGAGACTTACCCGCAGACCTCAGGTTACAATCAGGCTCATAAGGAATTAATAGATCTAAAATGTAGTCTGGGGCCTGTCCAAGACGTGCTGTAAAACTGATAAGTAAAATTTTAAAATCAATTCTAAAGTTACGGAAGCGTAATGCATTCACTTGAGAAAAAAAAAATTGCCCTTTTTTTTCTGAATTAACAAGATAATTATCTCAGAATTCTGAGAAAAGTTTTCATGGAAAAATAAATTCTGCTCTGTTTTTCTTAATTAACGAGATACCTCAAAATCCTGCGAGAAGCTCTCACCTGCATGGAGTAGCCTACGGTTGCGATACCATCTATATTACTTAAAGACACGAGTATCTCCCAATGTTTCAAACCAAAAGCAAAATAAAACTGTATTCAACAGAAATTCAGAATTCAGAAATTCAATTCAATTCAGAAAAACAGGGCAAATTTTTTTTTCTCAAGTGAATGCATTACGCTTCCGTATAAAGTTTATAGGCAGCCAGTGCAAGGATGCTTGGACAGGGGTGATATGCTCCCGTTTCTTTAGACTCATTAGCATTGTGGCAGCAGCGTTTTGGACTAGCTGAAGGCGTGAGATTTGTTTCTGGGTGAGGCAGGAATAGAGGGAGTTACAGTAATCCAGGCGAGAGGATATAAAAGCATGAATTACTTTTTGCAAGTCATTAAAAGACAGGAATGCTCTGATTTTAGAAATAGTCCTAAACCGAAGAAAGCAAGTCTGAACAAGTTCGAGTTCTCGAGTTCTGACAATTTTTTGAGAAAACAATGCCATTCTTGTGTCTTTAACGGCTTTCTGGTAGGTGCACATTAAGCTTTTTAGGATCTCGTAAGTGACCTGTAGTTTATTTGATTTCCAGTTACGCTCGGCTTTGCGACACTCTCTTTTTAGAGTCCGAGTGTGCTCATTAAGCCAGGGCAATGCCTTTGGCTTGGAGGTCCTTATTTTCATCGGAGCAGTAGAGTCCAGAATATTTGTGCATTTATCATTTCAAACTTTGACTAGCTTTTGATTGGATTGCAACTCCTGTTTTGCAAGTACAATCCTCAGTTTACATTTACGAATCACCATTTACACCTTGCCTCAGTTTGTCCATTGGTGAAGAAGGCTGAACAGAGGAGAGGAGAGACAAGTGCGTGCGTAAAAGCATATTCCCAAAATGATTTAATGGACAGAGCTAATTACAAATGTATAAATATTTGACATTTAGCAAATGTTATCCATACTGGTTATTTCCTATTATTTTATAACACTGTAAGGTAGGCTATAGGAAATGTGAGATGAGTGTGTGCATAAACACGCATTCCCAGAATTCCATACAGTAAATTCCAGATTTTTGAAGAATCCTGTCATGTTTTTTAAATAACTTATAGTTCGTTACTATTTATCATTAAATTGCACAATTCTTTTTGTAGTTTTGCTCACTCAAGTGCTTTTGGTGATGTACCTAATATTTAATATAATTAAGTAATATGCCTACGTTTACCCCTGTATCTATTGTATTTAACAAATAAATACACAGACACTAATTTGATTGTGTTGTTTATATTCGAAAGCAGGAGTTTTCAAGTAGGCTATGGCATTTTGATGTCGGTTTAAGGCCTACAGCTGACACATATGTGTGTTATGTTTTCATCAACACTTTCATCAACACACATCAAAAAGTTGTTGAAAAAGGAGAAATTGAGTAGCCTAAAAATTAATTTCATACTGGCGAAAGGCATAAGCCTATTTGCCTATATAAAAATGCAGCCATGAATTTCACTCTCCAGACATATGAAAAATATTGGCATATAAGAATAGGCTACACAATGTAATTAGGACTATAGCCCACATGTTTATTTTTCATAAAAACTAATCCATATAAATGTTTGTGAAAAGATGATATATTAATTGGGTAATAATTTGATAAACGGTTAGGACCAGTAGATTATAATTTTAATTTATCCCAAATATATTATATGAAAATATGATTATAGTCCTATTCTACATAGTAAGACGTGTTTCATATTCAATTATGTGGGCTACTACACACTACATGCAAGTTAAAAACAACAACAACAATAATAATAATAATAAAGAATAGTTACACAAATATTAATACTTCCATATACTGGTGTAGTACTGTAAGTGCCTTGCTTAAACCAGAACTTGTATTTTGAAACTGTCAAGGTGGTTAAGCATACGTCTTGCAATGCACCTGGACACATCATCAGTGATGTTCCTGGTTCATCGGGTGTTTCGGGTCTCACAACATCAGACACCCTCACCCAGGCGACCCAGCCAGGGTTGATCAAGCCCCAGCTTGTGCCCAGGTAGCACTACTTCACCCATGGATCCACTCTCCTGATCCACAACCACCTGCAGGCAACTTCAGTTGCCTCTATCAAACAAAGTTTTCTTCACTGGGCGGAGGCGCTTACAGTTGCTGATCCCGCTGCAGATGGTGTCTGCTATGACCTTCAGAACCTGGTCATGGCGCCAGTGGTAGCGCACCTTGCCCAGGGCTCTCGGACAGCAGCTGAGGATGTGCTCGAGGGTTCCCCTCTTCAGGCACAGCAGACACACTGGAGAGTCGATCTTCCCCCAGCCGAATAGGTTGGATGGGCTTGGTAGGACGCCGTAAACCTCTTGGACTTGATGCGCTGAGGCTCGGCCTTCCAGAGCTCAGGCCATGAGACCTTTTTCTCCACCGCCTGCTTCCATCTTGTCCAAGCTCCCTGCTGCCTCATCCTGACCATCCTGCTGGCTCGCTCCTCCTCAACTGCTGCACGCACCTCTGCCTGGACCAGCTTCCTCCCATACTTCCCCTGGGCCTTGTCGTAGCGTGGTGTTGAAATGCTACCAAGGCCAGCTCTTCCATGGGTCACCATCCACACCAGCACGCTGTGCTGCAATTGAGACTCTGCGTTCTCCACTGCCTCTGCTGCCCTCCACTTCTTTCCTGTCCTGACCTCGATGCTGGCCTGGGAGACTTTTGGGTCGCGAAATTCCCAGCACTGCAGAACCTCCCTTGTACGGGTCTGTGAAGTCTCGGAGGCAGATCAACTCATTTTAAGCCCATGGTGAGGCACATTTATTCGAGAAGAACTTTTTACAGGTGCTACCACCAGCCCAAGCAGCATTACCCAAACAGCCTTGGATCCCCACACACAGTCACTCCTTATATACCTCCCTACCCAGGTGCTTAATTAGTGGACCAAACTACCAACAGGGGAGCTCCAACAAGAACATACTTAAACATACAACACATTTATAGTTATATTTAACGGTTATACAATTTGTAGTTTCCTATATATATATTACAATAATTTAGGAAATATTAACTACTAACAATAAAACCTTACTATAACTCCCCCGTCCCCTTAGGATGTCCCCCCTTCAATTAGCAATGGGAGGACCCAGAACTATAAATTCAGCTACCGTTACTGTAGGACTTTTGCCCGAACACCAGGACCTACAACGCACACTGGTAAGTATATCCAGAGAAACAGCAGAAATGGTTCCCGTTGCAATTATGTTAGCAGTATTTGGACTACCATCAAACAATAGACAGCCAGCATGCCTGTTTGTGGTATTGCCCCAACCGCTTCTCCATGTCTCCTGCCTTGTGTTGGACTGACTTCCATGGCTGCCAAGAACTGCAGACCAGTGAATCTAAGTTACACAAGCACAGACATTAATAAAACACACAGCACACAACATGATGTGAGGGAAGTGAGGGAACTCCATCACATTTCCTTCCCCCTCTCCCCAGAATTTCTAAGGCCACCAATCACTTCAATCGGCCTCCTCCGGGATGCAGGAAAGACAATCTGCCACCAGGTTGGTCTTTCCCGCCCTATACTTCACAGTGAAGGTATATGGCTGCAATGACAGATACCACCCAGCAATCCTCATGTTGGCATCTCGCATTTTCTGCAGCCACTGCAATGCCCTGTGGTCTGTTTCAAGCACAAAGTCTCTTCCTAGCAAATAGCACCTCAACGATTCCATTGCCCACTTCATTGCCAGGCATTCTTTCTCTATCGTGGAATACTTGGTCTCCCTGGGCAGCAGCTTCCGACTCAGGAACACCACTGGCCTCTGTTCCTCATCCACTTCCTGCAGCAGCACAGCTCCCAAGCCCACTCCTGACGCGTCTGTCTGCAAGGTAAAGGGCTTAGAGAAGTCAGGGGTATGGAGGACTGAGGACTCACAAATGGCTCCTTTCAGCTCCTTGAAAGCCTTGTTGCAGTCATCAGACCATCTCACTCTGTTCGGTGCTGAATCCTTCTCCAGGTCGGTTAGCACTGCAGAGATGTCAGCAAAGTTAGGGATAAATCTCCTGTACCACCCCACTAACCCCATGAAAGATTTCACCTTTCTCTTGGTTGTAGGCACTGGGAACTCCTGGATTGCCTCCACCTTTCCCACTTGTGGTCTGATCATCCCATTCCCAATCCTGAACCCCAGGTACTGTACCTCTCTGTGGGCAAAAGCACATTTTCCCGGATTGATGGTGAGACCTGCCTCTTTTATGTGCTGGAGCACCTGGCGGACATGTGCTACATGGTCTTCCCAGGAGTTGCTAAAGATGATCACGTCATCTAGATAGGCTGCCGCAAACTCTGGGACCTCCTTTAGCACATGATCCATCAGCCTCTGAAATGCAGGCCAAAAGGCATCACTGTGAACTGGAACATGCCGAATGGTGTCTTGAAGGCAGTGAGCTCTTTGGATTCTGGAGCGAAGGGCACCAGCCAGTACCCCTTGCTCAAATCCAGTGTGCTGATGTACCTGGCTCCTCCCACTCTCTTCAACAGCTCATCCACTCGTGGCATGTTGTATGGGTCAAACTTGGAAACTGCATTCACTAGTCGCAGGTCAATGCAAAACCTAATAGTGCTGTCCTTTTTGGGGATCAGCACAATAGGACTGCACCATTCGCTACAAGAAGGTTCAACCACACCCAGGGCCAACATTATCTCCAGTTCCTGCTTTAGAGCTGACAGCAGCCTCTCTGGGATCTGGTAGGACTTCTGACAAGCTGGGGTGTTGTCCTTCAGGTAAATTCTGTGATGAATCAGGTTGGTGTACCCCGGCTTTACCTGGAACAGCTCCGGTTCCAGCAGTTCAATCAGATCCTGTTTCTGGGCATCAGACAAATGAGTCAACTCCACCAGATATTGTTCTGATGGTGCAGGGAAAACATTTCTGAGGTCTCCTCATGCCCACTTACTGCTCTCACAAACAAACTTTCCTTTACTGGTTCTGGCCTAGCATGAAACTCTTTCAGCAAATTAACATGAAAGGTTTGATACTTCTTACCCCTGTCCGGCATGTAGAGTTCATATGTCATTTTCCCCACTTTTCCTGTGATCTTGTAGGGCCTGTGCCACTTCGCCAATAACTTGCTCTCACTGGTGGGAAGGAGAAAAAGTACCTGCTGACCTGGTTGCAATTCTCTGGATCTAGCCTTCTTGTCATACCAGGTCTTTTGCATCTATTGCGCCGCCTGTAGATTTTCCTGTGCCAGCGCCGTCATCTTCTCCAATTGCCCTCTCATTTTCGCCACATAAGACACCACATTGTCTCCACCAGACTTTGGTCTCTCCCAGTGCTCCTTCAAAAGGTCCAAAGGACCCTTTCCATCCCGCCCATACAGCAGCTCAAACGGGGAGAATCCTGTTGATGCCTGGGGTACCTCCCCATATGCGAACAGGAGGTATGGCAGCCACTGATCCCAGTCTGAACCTGTTTGAGACACAAACCTACAAAGCATATTCTTTAAGGTTTGATTAAATCGTTCAACCAAACCGTCTGTCTGTGGGTGATATGGAGTGGTTTTGATGCCCTTAATGCCCAACAGCTGATACAGATGCTTGAGGAGTCTTGACAAGAAGTTTGAGCCTTGATCTGTGAGAACTTCACGGGGTAATCCTACTCTTGAGCACAGTTGGAGTAGAGCATTAGCTACATCTCTAGCCTTGACACTTCTCAGAGGAAAAGCTTCTGGGTACCTTGTTGCATAGTCCACTACAACCAGAATGAAACGGTTGCCTGATGCGCTCCTCTCCAGTGGTCCTATCACATCCATCCCTATCCTGTCAAAAGGAGTTTCGATGATTGGAAGGGGTTGTAAACTTGCCCTGGCCACTCCCTTGCCTGAAACAACTTGACACTCATTACATGTCTTACAGAAGGTTTTTACATCTGTATATATACCCGGCCAAACAAAGTGTCTACTGATCCTTGCCAGCGTTTTGTTGAACCCCAAATGACCAGCCCATGGAATTGAATGGCCCAAAGTCATAACAGTGTGCCTCAGAGACTGTGGCATTACCAAAGCATCTACTTGGCCCTTCCTCTGATATAGACTGCCTCCCTTCAAGATGTACAGTGCATCATCTCTTATGCTTGGCTGTCCTTGTTTCACCCCATCCTTTCCTGACACTTTCCCAAACCATGCCAACAATGTAGGGTCCTCTCTTGTAACTGTGCAATGTCTGATGGGATGTGCATCTCTACAGGGAGGGTGGGGTTGGGTAAGCTTTCACTGGATGGTTTAGTACCACCCAGAAACTTGTCACTTAGCTTCTGGCTCTTTGATTTCACCCTTTTTTCTGGTGTCGGTTCCAGTTCAATGTCATCAAAAGGCAACTCCTTGAAATCCTCAACTATACTCTGTGCCCTTGTAATGACCACATTACACTCTTTAGGCTTGTGTAATAGGTCCAACATAATTGGGATGTCCCAGCCCAACACAACCGGGTAAGGTAGCTTTGGCGCTAGTGCTACTGGAAGGAAAAAGGTTTGGCCACCTGCTGTCAAGTAAATCTCTGCAGTGGGGTAAGGTTTCTCATCACCATGGTTACAAGTTACTCCCACCCCTTCCTGACAGCTCCACCCTTTCCTAGATACCAGGTTTGCTAGCACTACCGTCTGTGAGCTCCCTGTGTCTATTAGGGCTGTTTGTTTCTTGCCATTAACCAGCACTGGTGTAAAATGATGAGTATCCCCCACGAAACACTCTGATGGGACTGGCCTAGGTACAGAGCAAAGGAGGACCTGCTTGCTTTTTCGGGCAGGACAAAAGGGTTTTGTGTGCAACAACTCCCCACAGTAAAAACATCTTACATCTTTTTTGTTAGTGCCAATAGATGGTATGATAGCTGAACTGTGGCCACTAGGGGAATTGAAATGGATGGCAGAAGTGCTACGATGGGCACTACCCTGACTCCCCTCTGCACCCGCTGACTTACTGCTGACCTGGTGTCTATTGTCTTTTCTGAAGGCGGTACTTCTGCTTCCCTGTCTGGCAGACGTAAACACTTCAGCCAGGCGAGCCGCCTCCTCTGCCTCGGCCAACCTTACAACAACAACCTCTCTCTCAACGTCTGCAAGACTAAGGAAATGATCGTGGACTGTGTGGGGGGGGGGCACGAGCTGAAGTGGAGAGTCTCCTGCTTCAAGTTCCTCGGTGTGTTCATCAATGATGACCTCTCCTGGTCCAGGCAATCGAACACGTTAGCAAAAACTGCCCAAAAGCGCCTATACTTCCTTAGGAGACTCAAGAAGTTTGGAATGCCTGTCAAAACTCTCACTAATTTCTACAGGTGCACCATTGAGAGCATTCTCACTGGCTGCATTACTACCTGGTACGGCAGCTGCTCCGCTGCTGATCGTAAGGCCCTCCAGAGGGTGGTGAAGACAGCGGAGCGCATCATTGGCTGCCACCTCCACACTGTGCAAAGCATATACCATACACGATACCTCAGGAAAGCACAGAAAATCATAAAAGACTTCAGCCACCCAAGCTGTGAACTGTTCTCGCTGCTGCCGTCTGGTAGACGTTACCGAAGCATCCGGGCATGGACTACCAGACTCACAAACATTTTTTACCCCCAGGCCATCAGGCTTCTCAACCAGCAGTGATCACATTGATCATATGATCACCTCAATGGGTAGGAAAAAGCAGGTGTGAAAGGCCCAGGTCAGGGATTTCCTCGTACTCCTCCTCCCCCATACTCATCCACAGAATAACACTTTATATTTATAATATTTAATACTCCTGATCCAGTCATTTGCTGTAGTCAAATATGACCATCTATAGTGTATTTCACTGTGTAACATACACACATCTCTACTACTACTGCTACTGCTACTGCTACTACCACTAGTGGTACTTCAGTTTCTAATACTGATAGTCCAAATACTACTACTACTGCTGCTAATTGTATTACTTCTCCTCCTGATATTACAACTGCTGCTTTTACAACAACCCATAATACTACAACCTTTAAAAACATTATTAGGCCTACCTATCCTTTCATGTATTGATAACGACAGGACTTTTGGCTTTCAGATAAATTGCAAAAGATCCAAATACTCAAAATGTAAAGACATTTAAACTCTTTGTAATGAATTCAACTGTCTTCAAGCACACAAATATTCTTCAGAAAATGTAACCTTTTCTAGTTTATGCTTAATGTACTGGAATGTTTTATTCCATGTATTTTGTTTCATGTTTTATCTCTTATTTATCCAAGCTGTCTTTTCTCCTGTGAGGCATTTTGTAAGAACATGGTAACTCTGTTTTGATAAGTGCTATATAAGGTAAGTTATTGTAATTATTATTATTATTATTATTGAGGAATACGTGTCTTGTTAATGGAGACATCAGCAGTGACTGTTGAGAAAGAAAAGTGTAATAAGCTTTATTTTTTCTGCCATACTTTTTTCTGCCATACATTCATAAGCTTATTTCTCTGAGAGGCACCTGCCATGTCATCATTTTTTAAGATTTATTCTCTGAACAGTTTTATGTCTGAAATGTCAGAATTAAAAATTTTACCTGAAATGATCACTCGAAATGCCTTTCTGAACCAGCTGTAAAAGAATGCGTACACCAAAGGATTCACAGTAGAATTCAAATAGCCGACCCACAACAGTGTTTCGAACAATGCCGGTGGAGTCGAGTAACTGATGAAGGGATTAATGATGTTACACACAAAAAAAGGAGTCCAAAAAGAAAGAAATGCCCCCATGATGATAGCGAGTGTTTTGGTGGCTTTAGTTTGGGACGGATCAGATGTTCTCGTGTTGTGGATGCTGCGCACTTGTCTCTGTGCCACCAGGAAAATCTTCAGGTAAATGCCGAGCATGACAACTCCGGGAATGTAAAAGGAGAGAACCGATGAGACTGTACTCGATACTCCACTCTGAAACAAAAAACATCCTCCTTCACATGCAACATGATCATAATAGAACTCCTCAATTCCCAAAATATTGAGCTCGAGGAAGACCATTCCAAAGCCCACTACAGCCGAAACACTCCAAATGACCAGAATCATGATCAACACAGCATTAACAGTTATTTTACTTCTATACAGCAGAGGCTGGCAAACAGCATAATATCGGTCAATCGATATGAAAGACAGATTTAGAATTGTGGCTGTGCACAACAAGACATCAGCACTGGTGTAGACTTTACAGAACACATCTCCAAAATACCAGCAAGTCTCCACACATCGGATCATAGTGGGGAACATGACCAGCAGCCCCAGCAGCAGGTCGGAGACGGCCAGGGAGAGGATGAGGTAGTTGGTGGGAGTGTGGAGCTGCTTGAACTGAGCGACCGACACGACGACCAGAACGTTCCCACACACCGTCAAGACGACCATGACGCCCAGCAGCAGGTAGAGAGAGACGCGGACAGACAGAGGATAGATGGTCCTCAGACAGGAAGTGTTCCTGGACTCAAAACAGAGCGCTGGCTCCATCTGTCTGGATAAACTTTATTTATAAAGCACTTTTCAAAACCAAAGTTACAAAGTGCTTCACAACAAGGAACAAGTGCAAGGAAGAAAACATTAAAATTAAACTGAAGGTACTGATAAAATGAGCATAGCAAAGAGATAAAACACAAACAAATGACAATAAATAAAATAAAGGGCAAATGTAACACAAAATCAGATGCAAAAAAAATGCAGGACCAGGATTAAAGGTAAGCTTTCCGATAAAAGTCTGTTTTTAGGAGTGATTTAAAAGATGATTCACACCTGTTCCACAAGGAAATTAACCATACTCATACAGTAAGGAACTTATAGGTGAAGAGTTCTTCATCTAACAAAATATTTGTCATAATAAAACTTCACACTTGAGAATAGCTTCAACTGTGTGGAATTACTTTTTTTCCTATTTGAACAGAGATGTTATGAAATCATACTGTTTATAATATGTGGAAAAAAACAGATATAACACACATTGGGTTAGTGACATGAAGCTCATATAGAAAAATTCCATAATCTGAAAATGAAAAGTGATTTGATGCTGCTATTCCAGTCAGAAATAAATTCATGCCAAGAAGTCACAGAAATATCAGCAGCTGATTCCCTGTTTAGCAAAGGCTATCTGATGTTTCTGCTTGCTTTTTACTTCTTCAGGACACAAAGAACAAACCTCTCCTGTTGTTGAAAACTAGTTTAAATACTTATATTTGGAGAAATATGTGGAGATTATGATACATTCTTGAATAAGCTTTTAAATAGATTTCCCTGCAATGTTTCAGCTAATCTACCATGACAAAATAGCACGCTGCTTGTGGAATTATTATTTTCTGTGATGTTTCACAGTAAATTCACACAAATGGTTTAAATGTATTCAAATCACCAGCCATGATTAAACAAAAATTTAAAACTTTTTTAAAAACTGACTGCTGACATCGGTGGATTCTCTGCTGTGTTCACCGCTTGTGTTGACTCACTTCCTAAATTTGTGATGCCAGGTGGAAAATAACAGAGGCGCAAAAAAATTCCCCACATATTATTATATATTATCATATTATTACCACTAGGAGGTTGATGTAAATGTTAAGTAGTTAGTTAAAATAACATAACTAATATTGCAATATAGAGTTTCAGGCAATGCATAATCGGTAATTGGATGCAGGAAGGTTCCACTGCAGTGAGTGTTAATGTGTTTTAATGACTTTCTGGGTTCAGCTATAGGAGATTACCTGTTGGCCCTGTGTGTGTGTGTGTGTGTGTGTGTGTGTATTGAACTGAAGCTACATCAAGCTCTACAGTGAAATAAGTCATGAAATTTTCACACATTTTCAACACAATCAAACATCATGATGGCAAAATCTAAGGCACAGGTTGGAAATATTAATAAATAATTAATCCTTAAAAAGTAATACATTCTAAAATAAGCCTAGCATAGCAATAATGCAACAATAATAAAAAGTGTTTATACAATACTCAATGTGTGAACACGAGCTAGCTTCCCAGAAACACATCATACCTGAATGCAGAAACATTTAGTTAAAGTGTCTCTTACCTCACACACTCACAGCTGGACAGAATGAGCGTCCTGTGTGTTTCCTGGCACACCGTCACAGCTGTAACTGTCGGTCTCTGTCTGGCCTTTAAAGCCCGAGGCTCTGTGGACTGCAGTGTCTCCTGTGGACTGCAGTGTCTCCTGTGGACTGCAGTGTCTCCTGGCCGATAGCCGCCTCAGGGAGTGAAGCTGGACACTCGTCCCAGTGGATGATGGACCGCACTCACTGCTGTTTATATTCAACTCTTCTTACATCTCTTTTCATGTTGTAAGGATAACTTAACTACTGACTAAAATGTTTGTCATCCGATCAGGCCAGGATATATTATATATAATAATAATAATGATAATAATAATAATAATAATAATAATAATAATAATAATAATAATAATGATAATAATAATAATAATACACTTTTCAAAATAGGGTCAAACAAGTGTAAAATGACAAATGATAACTTGAAAAAAGTGGGACCTTAAGAGCGTTTTAAAAATACACCCTTAGCTAATCTGAGCTCTTTGGGAAGCGCATTCCATAGTTTTGGGGCCCTGAAAGCAAATGTTCGATCCCCTCTTGAAATGAATTTGGATCTAAGACTATAGCAAAGACTTACCCGCAGACCTCAGGTTACAATCAGGCTCAAGACGTGCTGTAAAACTGATAAGTAAAATTTTTAAATCAATTCTAAAGTTACGGAAGCGTAATGCATTCAGAAAAAAAAAATTGCCCTGTTTTTCTGAATTAACAAGATAATTATCTCAGAATTCTGAGAAAAGTTTTCATGGAAAAATAAATTCTGCTCTGTTTTTCTTAATTCACGCGATACCTCAAAATCCTGCGAGAAGCTCTCACCTGCATGGAGTAGCCTACGGTTGCAATACCATCTATATTACTTAAAAACACAAGTATCTCCCAATGTCTCAACTCAGAGATTCAGAATTCAGAAATTCAATTCAATTCAGAAAAACTGCGCAAATTTTTTTTTCTCAAGTGAATGCATTACGCTTCCGTATAAAGTTTATAGGTAGCCAGTGCAAGGATGCTTGGACAGGGGTGATATGCTCCCGTTTCTTTAGACCCATTAGCATTCTGGCAGCAGCGTTTTGGACTAGCTGAAGGCGTGAGATTTGTTTCTGGGTGAGGCAGGAATAGAGGGAGTTACAGTAATCCAGGCGAGAGGATATAAAAGCATGAATTACTTTTTGCAAGTCATTAAAAGACAGGAATGTTCTGATTTTAGAAATAGTTCTAAGCTGAAGAAAGCAAGTCTGAACAACTTTCTTAACCTGCTCCTCAAATTGAGGTCCTGATCAAAAACCACACCCAAGTTCCTCGCAGAAGTTTTGACGTAAGGTCCCAAAGAACCTAGATCATTCTGAAAGGAGTTGATGGGGTGAGGGGGGCCAATTAGCAATATTTCAGACTTATTGTCGTTTAGGTGCAAATGGTTTTGGGACATCCAACTTTTAATGTCTTTTAGGCCGTTGTGAAGGGAGGCTAGTCCATGAGGCTCATTGGGAGTGTAAATGACCTTTAGTATGGCCCAACATACTGCAAGAATTTGTTGTTTTTCATGTTTATTCATCTTGTAAGTATTTTCTTAAGGTTAGGTTGGGGCTTTTATTTTGAAGGAGTCTTTACGGAAAACGGAGAAATCTGTATAGTAGATCGTCAAGTGTGTCCGCATGGCACGGTGTCTGCCTAACGTTAGAAAATGCTTGCTATTTTGTTTGTTTAGCACCAGGCTGATAAGGGCACAAGGTTTGTCATCATTTCGTTTCATGTGGTGTTTAATGTTTAGTCATGTTGTGGTGCTTTTTTATAGTTTTGCCGAGTTTTATGCTAGTGCGTTTAGGCTAGCAAGGCTGCTATATTAGCTCAATTCAAGGCAATGCTGTCGGTCTTAAAGGGCATTTATCTCGGTAGAGTTTGCTTGCTAGTACAAAGAAATGCAGCATTTGTGTGTTTTGCAGTAACTGCAATATATAAGGTTAAAGCTGCATATGTGACATAAAAATGACTGTTATGACTGTTAATATTTCAATTTAAGTTAAATATGCTTACCTATAGCACTCTATCAGAGGTTGTCACTAAGCTAACGGGTTAAAAAGGTGATATTTCATGATTGGAATATAAACTGATTTATTTTCAGTCAGAGTTTAATAATACATGATTTACGTTTTGTTGAATATTGTAAGGCTATAGTGCAATAAGCTTATCATCAGAATGTGAAAAGATGGTAATGCTTTTATTTTTGTTTCCTTTTGTAGCTCTTACGGTGTGTTCAAGGGGTGTTCAAGGTTTTCATGGAGCTACAGTGTCGTCTATTTGCTCAAAAATAAACACTTTGTGAACCATCAGTTTAAGAGTTAGACCATCATTCAGCCGGGGATGCTACAGGGAGTGATAGGCACATATAGCTGCTTATCATCTGTGTAACAATGGAAGGAGATGTTATGATCACGAATTATGTCACCTAATGGGAGCTTACATAGGGAGAAGAGAATTGGATCCAAAATTGAACCTTGAGGTACAACACATGTAATGTGGGCAGGATGAGGAGGTACCTGACATAACAGAATAACTGAGTGGGGGGAACAATCTGAGCTCTGATGTCAGCAACTTTCTTGTTAAAGAATGTGAGAAATTCTTTGCGTTTGATAGGGGAACATTCAGTATGAGATGAGGGGCTGACAACACGATTAACAGTATTGAATAACACCCTTGAGTTCTGACAATTTTTTGAGAAAACAAGGCCATTCTTGTGTCTTTAACGGCTTTCTGGTAGGTGCACATTAAGCTTTTTAAGATCTCGTAAGAAACCTGCAGTTTATTTGATTTCCAGTTAAGCTCGGCTTTGCGACACTCTCTTTTTAGAGTCCGAGTGTGCTCATTAAGCCAGGGCAATGACTTTGGCTTGGAGGTCCTTATTTTCATAGGAGCAGTAGAGTCCACAATATTTGTGCATTTATCATTTCAAAGTTTGACTAGCTCCTCTATGGAGGTATATTTCCGCCAAAACAAAACGTACATAAACCCAAGATTGTGAAATGGTTCAATCGTAAAAAAACGAATCTGAAAACCCAAAGTCAGTTCTGTAAATCTATAAACAGGATTGCAACTCCTGTTTTGCAAGTACAATCCTCAGTTTACATTTACGAATCACCATTTACGCCTTGCCTCAGTTTTTCCATTGGTGAAGAAGGCTGAAGAGAGGAGAGGAGAGAGACAAGTGCATGCGTAAAAGCATATTCCCAAAATGATTTAATGGACAGAGCTAATTACAAATGTATAAATATTTGACATTTAATGTTGCAAATGTTATCCACACTGGTTATTTCCTATTATTTTATAACACTGTAAGGTAGGCTATAGGAAATGTGAGATGAGTGTGTGCATAAATGCGCATTCCCAGAATTCCATACAGTAAATTCCCGATTTTTGAAGAATCCTTTTTAAATAGAGTTTTTTAAATAACTTATAGTTTGTTATTTTGTTTGTTTATCATTTAATTGCGCAATTCTGTTTAAAGTTTTGCTCACTCAAGTGCTTTTGGCGATGCACCTAATATTTAATATAATTAAGTAATATGCCTACGTTTACCCCTGTATCTATTGTATTTAACAAATAAATACACAGAAACTAATTTGATTGTGTTGTTTATATTCGAAAGCAGGAGTTTTCAAGTAGGCTATGGCATTTTGATGTTGGTTTAAGGCCTACAGCTGACACATATGTGTATTGTGTTTTCATCAACACTTTCATCAACACACATCAAAAAGGAGAAATTGAGTATCCTAAAAATTAATTTCATACTGGCGAAAGGCATAAGCCTATTTGCCTATATAAAAAAGCAGCCATGAGTTTCACTCTCCAGACATATGAAAAATATTGGCATATAAGAATAGGCTACACAATGTAATTAGGACTATAGCACACATGTTTATTTTTCATAAAAACTAATCCATATAAATGTTTGTGAAAAGATGATATATTAATTGGGTAATAATTTGATAAACGGTTAGGACCAGTAGATTATAATTTTACTTTATCCCAAATATATTATATGAAAATATGATTATAGTCCTATTCTGCTAAGTAAGACGTGTTTCATATTCAATTATAGGCTACTACACAATCGGCCTAGTTTAAGCCCAATCCTTCCTATCAAGAAAACCAATATAGCAAGTTAAAAACAACAACAACAACAACAATAATAATAATAATAATAAAGAATAGCTACACAAATAGTAATACTTCCATATACTGGTGTAGTACTGTAAGTGCCTTGCATAAGCATACGTCTTGCAATGCACCTGGACACATCATCAGTGATGTTCCTGGTTCATCGGGTGTTTCGGGTCAACATCAGACACCCTCACCCAGGCGACCCAGCCAGGGTTGATCAAGCCCCAGCTTGTGCCCAGGTAGCACTACTTCACCCATGGATCCACTCTCCTGATCCACAACCACCTGCAGGCAACTTCAGTTGCTTCTATCAAACATGACAGTTTTCTTCACTGGGCAGAGGCGCTTACAGTTGCTGATCCCGCTGCAGATGGTGTCTGCTATGACCTTCAGCACCTGGTCATGGCGCCAGTAGTAGCGCCCCTTGCCCAGGGCTCTCGGACAGCAGCTGAGGATGTGCTCGAGGGTTCCCCTCTTCAGGCACAGCAGGCACGCTGGAGAGTCGATCTTGCCCCAGCCGAATAGATTGGATGGGCTTGGTAGGACGCCGTAAACCTCTTGGACTTGATGCGCTGAGGCTCGGCCTTCCAGAGCTCAGGCCATGAGACCTTTCTCTCCACTGCCTGCTCCCATCTTGTCCAAGCTCCATGCTGCCTCATCCTGACCATCCTGCTGGCTCGCTCCTCCTCAACTGCTGCACGCACCTCTGCCTGGACCAGCTTCGTCCCATACTTCCCCTGGGCCTTGTTGTAGCGTGGTGTTGAAATGCTACCAAGGCCAGCTCTTCCACGGGTCACCATCCACACCAGCACGCTGTGCTGCAATTGAGACTCTGCATTCTCCACTGCCTCTGCTGCCCTCCACTTCTTTCCTGTCCTGACCTCGATGCTGGCCTGGGAGACTTTTGGGTCGCGAGATTCCCAGCACTGCAGAACCTCCCTTGTACGGGTCTGTGAAGTTTTTCTCACAGACTCATTTTAAGCCCATGGTGAGGCACATTTATTCGAGAACTTTTTACAGGTGCTACCACCAGCCCAAGCAGCATTACCCAAACAGCCTTGGATCCCCACACACAGTCACTCCTTATATACCTCCTTACCCAGGTGCTTAATTAGTGGACCAAACTACCAACAGGGGAGCTCCAACAAGAACATACTTAAACATACGACACATTTACAGTTATATTTAACGGTTATACAATTTGTAGTTTCCTATATATATATATATTACAATAATTTAGGAAATATTAACTACTAACAATAAAACCTTACTATAACTCCACCCCCCCCCCCCCCCCCCCACCCCCCCCGCCCCAGGATGTCGCCCCTTCAATTAGCAATGGGAGGACCCAGAACTATAAATTCAGCTACCGTTGATGTAGGACTCTTTTGCCCGAACACCCGGACCTACAACACACACTGGTAAGTACATCCAGAGAAACAGCAGAAATGGTTGCAATTATGTTTGCAGTATTTGGACTACCATCAAACAATAGACAGCCAGCATGCCTGTTTGTGGTATTGCCCTAACCGCTTCTCCATGTCTCCTGCCTTGTGTCGGACTGACTTCCATTGCTGCCAAGAACTGCAGACCAGTGAATCCTCCTAAGTTACACAAGCACAGACATTAATAAAACACACAGCACACAACATGATGTGAGGGAACTCCATCACATTTCCTTCCCCCTCTCCCCAGAGTTCCTAAGGCCACCAATCACTTCAATCGCCCACCTCCAGGATGCAGGAAAGACAATCTGCCACCAGGTTGGTCTTTCCTGCCCTATACTTCACAGTGAAGGTATATGGCTGCAATGACAGATACCACCCAGCAATCCTCATGTTGGCATCTCGCATTTTCTGCAACCACTGCAATGCCCTGTGGTCTGTTTCAAGCACAAAGTCTCTTCCTAGCAAATAGTACCTCAATGATTCCACTGCCCACTTCATTGCCAGGCATTCTTTCTCTATCGTGGAATACCTGGTCTCCCTGGGCAGCAGTTTCCGACTCAGGAACACCACTGGCCTCTGCTCCTCATCCACTTCCTGCAGCAGCACAGCTCCCAAGCCCACTCCTGACGCGTCTGTCTGCAAGGTAAAGGGCTTAGAGAAGTCAGGGGTATGGAGGACTGAGGACTCACAAATGGCTCCTTTCAGCTCCTTGAAAGCCTTGTTGCAGTCATCAGACCATCTCACTCTGTTCGGTGCTGAATCCTTCTCCAGGTCGGTTAGCACTGCAGAGATGTCAGCAAAGTTAGGGATAAATCTCCTGTACCACCCCACTAACCCCATGAAAGATTTCACATTTCTCTTGGTTGTAGGCACTGGGAACTCCTGGATTGCCTCCACCTTTCCCACT
The DNA here is from genome assembly GCF_048128805.1 of Centroberyx gerrardi. Lineage (NCBI taxonomy): Eukaryota > Metazoa > Chordata > Actinopteri > Beryciformes > Berycidae > Centroberyx > Centroberyx gerrardi. The sequence goes on from NC_136013.1 coordinate 1,220,898, forward strand.
TGTGGTCTGATCATCCCATTCCCAATCCTGAACCCCAAGTACTGTACCTCTCTGTGGGCAAAAGCACATTTTCCCGGATTGATGGTGAGACCTGCCTCTTTTATGTGCTGGAGCACCTGGCGGACATGTGCTACATGGTCTTCCCAGGAGTTGATAAAGATGACCATGTCATCTAGATAGGCTGCCGCAAACTCTGGGACCTCCTTTAGCACATGATCCATCAGCCTCTGAAATGCAGGCCAAAAGGCATCACTGTGAACTGGAACATGCCGAATGGTGTCTTGAAGGCAGTGAGCTCTTTGGATTCTGGAGCGAAGGGCACCAGCCAGTACCCCTTGCTCAAATCCAGTGTGGTGATGTACCTGGCTCCTCCCACTCTCTTCAACAGCTCATCCACTCGTGGCATGTTGTTTGGGTCAAACTTGGAAACTGCATTCACTAGTTGCAGGTCAATGCAAAACCTAATAGTGCCGTCTTTTTTGGGGATCAGCACAATAGGACTGCACCATTCGCTACAAGAAGGTTCAACCACACCCAGGGCCAGCATTATCTCCAGTTCCTGCTTTAGAGCTGACAGAAGCCTCTCTGGGATCCGGTAGGACTTCTGACAAGCTGGGGTGTTGTCCTTCAGGTAAATTCTGTGATGAATCAGGTTGGTGTACCCCGGCTTTTCCTGGAACAGCTCCGGTTCCAGCAGTTCAATTAGATCCTGTTTCTGGGCATCAGACAAATGAGTCAACTCCACCAGATATTGTTCTGATGGTGCAGGGAAAACATTTCTGAGGTCTCCTCATGCCCACTTACTGCTCTCACAAACAAACTTTCCTTTACTGGTTCTGGCCTAGCATGAAACTCTTTCAGCAAATTAACATGAAAGGTTTGATACTTCTTACCCCTGTCCGGCATGTAGAGTTCATATGTCAGTTTCCCCACCTTTCTTGTGATCTTGTAGGACCTGTGCCACTTCGCCAATAACTTGCTCTCACTGGTGGGAAGGAGAAGAAGTACCTGCTGACCTGGTTGCAATTCTCTGGATCTAGCCTTCTTGTCATACCAGGTCTTTTGCATCTCTTGCGCCGCCTGTAGATTTCCCTGTGCCAGCGCCGTCATCTTCTCCAATTGCCCTCTCATTTTCACCACATAAGACACCACATTGTCTCCACCAGACTTTGGTCTCTCCCAGTGCTCCTTCAAAAGGTCCAAAGGACCCTTTACATCCCATCCATACAGCAGCTCAAACGGGGAGAATCCTGTTGATGCCTGGGGTACCTCCCGATATGCGAACAGGAGGTATGGCAGCCACTGATCCCAGTCTGAACCTGTTTAAGACACAAACCTACGAAGCATATTCTTTAAGGTTTGATTAAATCGTTCAACCAAACCGTCTGTCTGTGGGTGATATGGAGTGGTTTTGATGCCCTTAATGCACATTAATACACATGCTTGAGGAGTCTTGACAAGAAGTTTGAGCCTTGATCTGTGAGAACTTCACTGGGTAATCCTACTCTTGAGCACAGTTGGAGTAGAGCATTAGCTACATCTCTAGCCTTGACACTTCTCAGAGGAAAAGCTTCTGGGTACCTTGTTGCATAGTCCACTACAACCAGAATGAAACGGTTGCCTGATGCGCTCCTCTCCAGTGGTCCTATCACATCCATCCCTATCCTGTCAAAAGGAGTTTCGATGATTGGAAGGGGTTGTAAACTTGCCCTGGCCACTCCCTTGCCTGAAACAACTTGACACTCATTACATGTCTTACAGAAGGTTTTTACATCTGTATATATACCCGGCCAAACAAAGTGTCTACTGATCCTTGCCAGCGTTTTGTTGAACCCCAAATGACCAGCCCATGGAATTGAATAGCCCAAAGTCATAACAGTGTGCCTCAGAAACTTTGGCATTACCAAAGCATCTACTTGGCCCTTCCTCTGCTATAGACTGCCTCCCTTCAAGATGTACAGTGCATCATCTCTTATGCTTGGCTGTCCTTGTTTCACCCCATCCTTTCCTGACACTTTCCCAAACCATGCCAACCATGTAGGGTCCTCTCTTGTAACTGTGCAATGTCTGATGGGATGTGCATCTCTACAGGGAGGGTGGGGTTGGGTAAGCTTTCACTGGATGGTTTAGTACCACCCAGAAACTTGTCACTTAGCTTCTGGCTCTTTGATTTCACCCTTTTTTCTGGTGTCGGTTCCAGTTCAGTGTCATCAAAAGGCAACTCTTTGAAATCCTCAACTATACTCTGTGCCCTTGTAACGACCATATTACACTCTTTAGGCTTGTGTAATAGGTCCAACATAATTGGGATGTCCCAGCCCAACACAACTGGGTAAGGTAGCTTTGGCGCTAGTGCTACTGGGAGGAAAAAGGTTTGGCCACCTGCTGTCAAGTAAATCTCTGCAGTGGGGTAAGGTTTCTCATCACCATGGATACAAGTTACTCCCACCCCTTCCTGACAGCTCCACCCTTTCCTAGATACCAGGCTTGCTAGCACTACTGTCTGTGAGCTCCCTGTGTCTATTAGGGCTGTCTGTTTCTTGCCATTAACCAGCACTGGTGTAAAATGACGATTATCCCCCACACTCTGATGGGACTGGCCTAGGTACAGAGCAAAGGAGGACCTGCTTGCTTTTTCGGGCAGGACAAAAGGGTTTTGTGTGCCCCAACTCCCCACAGTAAAAACATCTTACATCTTTTTTGTTAGTGCCAATAGATGGTATGATAGCTGAACTGTGGCCACTAGGGGAATTGAAATGGATGGCAGACCTTACAACAACAACCTCTCTCTCAACGTCTGCAAGACTAAGGAAATGATCGTGGACTGTGGGGGGGGGGGCACGCCCTCATTCACATCGATGGAGCTGAAGTGGAGAGAGTCTCCTGCTTCAAGTTCCTTGGTGTGTTCATCAATGATGACCTCTCCTGGTCCAGGCAATCGGACACGGTAGTAAAAACTGCCCAAAAGCGCCTATACTTCCTGAGGAGACTCAAGAAGTTTGGAATGCCTGTCAAAACTCTCACTAATTTCTACAGGTGCACCATTGAGAGCATTCTCACTGGCTGCATTACTACCTGGTACGGCAGCTGCTCCGCTGCTGATCGTAAGGCCCTCCAGAGGGTGGTGAAGACAGCGGAGCGCATCATTGGCTGCCACCTCCACACCGTGCAAAGCATATAACGAGCTGTCTTTTCTCCTGTGAGGCATTTTGTAAGAACATGGTAACTCTGTTTTGATAAGTGCTATATAAGGTAAGTTATTGTTATTATTATTATTATTATTGAGGAATACGTGTCTTGTTAATGGAGACATCAGCAGTGACTGTTGAGAAAGAAAAGTGTAATAAGATTTATTTTTTCTGCCATACTTTTTTCTGCCATACATTCATAAGCTTATTTCTCTGAGAGGCACCTGCCATGTCATCATTTTTTAAGATTTATTCTGTGAACAGTTTTATGTCTGAAATGTCAGAATTAAAGATTTTACCTGAAATGATCACTCGAAATGCCTTTCTGAACCAGCTGTAAAAGAATGCGTACACCAAAGGATTCACAGTAGAATTCAAATAGCCGACCCACACCAGTGTTCCAAACAATGCCGGTGGAGTCGAGTAACTGATGAAGGGATCAATGATGTTACACACAAAAAAAGGAGTCCAAAAAGAAAGAAATGCCCCCATGATGATAGCGAGTGTTTTGGTGGCTTTAGTTTGGGACGGATCAGATGTTCTCATGTTGTGGATGCTGCGCACTTGTCTCTGTGCCACCAGGAAAATCTTCAGGTAAATACCGAGCATAACAACTCCGGGAATGTAAAAGGAGAGAAGCGATGAGACTGTACTCGACAGTCCACTCTGAAACAAAACACATCCTCCTTCACATGCAACATGAGTATAGTAGAACTCCTCAATTCCCAAAATATTGAGCTTGAGGAAGATCATTCCAAAGCCCACTACAGCCGAAACACTCCAACTGACCAGAATCATGATCAACACAGCATTAACAGTTATTTTACTTCTGTACAGCAGAGGCTGGCAAACAGCATAATATCGGTCAATCGATATGAAAGACAGATTTAGAATTGAGGCTGTGCACAACAAGACATCAGCACTGTTGTAGACTTTACAGAACACATCTCCAAAATACCAGCAGGTCTCCACACATAGGATCATACTGGGGAACATGACCAGCAGCCCCAGCAGCAGGTCGGAGACGGCCAGGGAGAGGATGAGGTAGTTGGTGGGAGTGTGGAGCTGCTTGAACTGAGCGACCGACACGACGACCAGAACGTTCCCACACACCGTCAAGACGACCATGACACCCAGCAGCAGGTAGAGAGAGACGCGGACAGACAGAGGATAGATGGTCCTCAGACAGGAAGTGTTCCTGGACTCAAAACAGAGCGCTGGCTCCATCTGTCTGGGGGGGGGGGGTCATGGAGGTGTCACCTGACAGCAGCAGTGCATGGAAATATTGATAGATAAGAATGGGCCACGGCCACAAAGTACGGTACAAGTGATATGTCCCACTCTATTTCTATTGTTTCTCCTTTCTGTGTTCTGATAATTTATGTGAAATGTACACTACCAGTCAAAAGTTTTTAAACACCACATTTTTCTTTATTTTTACTATTTTCAACATTTTATAATAATAGTAAAAACATCAAAACTATTAAATAACACAAATGGAATCATGCAGTGACCAAAAAAGTGTTAAACAAATCAAAACTATCTTATATTTTAGAATCGTTAAAGTAGCCGCCCTTTGCCTTGATGGAAAGGCAAAGGCTTTGGAAAGAAATTCATACATAGGATCAACTTCACTATTTATATTTGTCTAAGAAACTAATTTCAAGCATTTAAGCAGAAGCCTTTAGGTCAAAATGGCTTTAAGAGAATGAAAAACATAATGCATTTAATCAGGTGTTCAAAAACGTTTGACTGGCAGTGTATAACCCTATAACCCTAACCCTAACACAGTTATCAACGAACTGCATTGTCATTAAAATATTTGTTTTCTGGATAGATAGATATATAGATAGATAGATAGATAGATAGATAGATTGATTTTAGTAATGTGTCGTGCACCACATGGTGCTCGGCCCGTATGGGCATACAAGACACAGAGACGTTGAGTTCCACCAAACAAACAAGAACCAGAAATGAATAATAATCAAAATAAATAATAATAAATCAAAGTCATAGATTCAAATAAACAACTTCTTCATTCTCAGTTTCCAAGCTTTCCCAGTGAAACTGGCCACACTAAAAACTTCCTCTCTGAATAACCATTCCATCTTCACCTCATCTTCTGACCAGAACAGCTCAGGTTTCTTGTTTTGCATTTTCTCAAATAAAAGCAGTCTTAGTTCCTCATGTAACGTACAATGAAACAAAAAATGAAATTCATCTTCAACAACACCCAGTTCACATACAGTACAAAGTCTCTCCTCATCAATAGAATTGAACCTGCCCACCTCAGTAGCCAGAGGGAGGGTCCCAGTTCTCAACTGGGCACACAGAGATCTTCTGTAACATAAGGTTCTGGACTATACATGTTTTTAATTTGATTATATGTTTTATGTTTTGGTTTGGTTCTGGAAGTCACAAAATACTAAGAAGCCAGCAAACTTCTTTGTAAGCTTCCATTCAAGAGAGGAGTCGTGTTCGCATTTTGAGACTTCAAGAAAAAAACATTTTAATGATCCTGCTGCTGTTTGGCAGCCATGAAAAGGTAACAACAAATTATTTATACCATGTAAATTTCACATCAATTATTAGAACACAGAAAAAACAACCACAGAAAATGTCGATTTACTATTTTGCTCATAGAAACTGAATAGAGTTTTGCACTTGTATCGCACTTTGTAGGCGCGGCCTTTTGCCGCGTCATCACAATTCTTCTCTATAGTTGAGATTGGACGGCACACAGCTTCACACCTGTTCCACAAGGCAACGCACCATACTCATACAATACAATACAATACAATACAATACAATACAATAAGGAACTTATAGGTGAAGCATTCTTCATTTAATAAATTACTTGTCATAATAAAACTTTACACTTGAGAACAGTTTCAACTGTGTGAAATTCAATGTATTGGCTTCCCAATCATCTGAGTGTCTTCCTAGTTATGAAAAAGGTTAATAAAAGTCACATTTTATGTTTGGTACACCAGGGAAAAAACAACAAACTTTTTGTGAGTCTAAAACGAACATCATTATCAAACATATCATTATTATTATTATCATTATTATTATTATTATTAATAATAAACATTATCTCAACATGAGCTAGCTACACAAAACACATCATGCTAGAGTGCAGAAACATTTACTTAAAGTGTCTCTTACCTCTCACACACAGCTGGACAGATGGACAGCAGCAGAATGTGCTTGGTGTGTCTTTCCTGACACAGATGTTCTGTCACGGCTGTAACAGTCTGGCCTTTAAACCAGAAAGAGGCTCTGTGGACTGCGGTGTCTCCGGGCCGACAGCCGCCTCAGGGACTGAAGCTGGACAGCTGGAAGTCCCAGTGGATGATGGACCAAACTCACCGCTGTTTAGATTCAACTGTTCTTCTTACATCACTTTGTATGTTGTAAGGAGAACTTGGCTACTGAATAAAACTTTTGCCATCCGATCAGGCCAGGATAGATTATATGACAGATAAGATAAGCTAAGATACAATAAGATAGCACTTTATTGATCCTTATTGATCTTTATTGATCTTGGGGAAATTTAAGGGGGATAGGTAGATCATAATCATAGAATCAGATTTTGGCAGCATTGTTATCAGATCTGTCATGTCTGATCTGGAGGTCGGAAGGCTTGTTGTGACCAGAATTAGTCTGGACCAGGATAAAAACAGATTTGAACAATATAACCATTATTTAATGAAAATCGAGTCTTCATTCATTGTATTTAGCTTCCGCATTACCTGTGAGGTTTGGTAATGTGGAAGTAAATACAACGCAGAACGACTCAATTTTTATGAAATAATGTCGCAAATTTTGGGTTTTTTCCAGTCAGAGCGATCGTGTGGCGTCAGAAGACTTATGGGTTATGCTTCACGATCTGTATGGAGTCATTTTATGGTTATTTTTTGTTATTTGCAGAACTTTAAAGATCAGTCCTCAAAGACTTCATTTGTTTTGGTACAAAACTGCTACGGAGTCATGCTGGGAAGCTCCGGGAGTGTTATATGGACTAACAAACTTCACTTTTGGGTGAACTATTCCTTTAAGGTGAGAGACGTGCACAATGCGCTTATCCTCTCCTGTATCGTCGAAAACGACCTTGTAGCTCAAAGGGCCGACCTGCAGAACAACTTGGGGAGGTCTTTGCCAGTTAGTGCCAGTTTAGCAGCAAAATAATTTTTGGCTTTGGAGAAGGGAGAGCCGCCGGACTCGAGTCTGATCCTTCAAGCCCGCGTCTCCTCGATGTTTGTCGTTTTCTCTCGTGTGAAGCACTTTGTGACCTCTGGTTTGAAAGGTGCTGTATAAATAAAGTTTTCCTTTACTTACTTACTTGATGACTTAGACAAGGAGAACATGCAAACTCCACACACAAAGCACTGGGAACAACCTGTGACCCTCTGGTTGTGAGAACACAGTGCTCCAGTTGTTTTCATAAAATATTGTAGTGTATTCCTGCATTGATTAATATGTTTAACATTAGATGATGACAAGCAAATAAAGTTTGAAAGATGAAAGTTTAGTTTGTCGTCTGATGTAATAATTGGTGTAATATAAACATCAATTAGAGGTGTGAAGGATGGTGTGGTTTGGATGCAGGCAGATCAGCCGCTTGGCTGACTGTTCACACCTGCAAGGCCTGGGAACTCATTAGCATCTCCTGCATGATGTCACTCCTCGACCTGGGAGCTCATTACTGTCCAAGGCTTCAGAGAGAGACGGATACGCATGAGGCAAACAAATTAGTGACCCATCAGTGAATATAAACATAACAAACACGAGGGACCGCAATGAGAAAAATACTACAATAATAGGTAACGCTTTATTTTCCGGGTCCACAATTTCCTAGAAAGGAACTGTTAACTTCTCTGGAAGTTTCCTGGAAAGAGGCATGAAGTGAAGCAGCAGCTCTGTAGAAAGTGTCTCAGTCTGGAGAGCCAATCAGATACTGAACATTTCTAAAAGAGTTTCAATTGCAAAACTATAAACTATTTAGTGGAAAAATAATAGGCAGAGGTCAATTATCGGAAGTCATTATTCATATAATTATATAATATTATATTATATATATAATAGTTATTTGTAGATTTCTTAATACATTTTAGTTCATTTCTAATTTTCTATATACCTACTACATAATTTCATGGTTCTGTCTTGGAAACAACAGAAAAAATTGGAGGAACTTACCAACTACCACTGAACTCTTTCTCTATTTTCCCTGTAATTAGAACATAATTTCACGGTTCTTTCCAGGAAACTTCCTAAGAAATTAACAGTTCCTTTCTAGGAAATTATTAGGAAATTGTGGACCCAGAAAATAAAGCGTTACCCAATACAGAATGGGATTGAAAGATCACATTTGTGTTCCAATGAGCTTAGACCAGGATAATAACAGTTGTGCTTGTGGTCTAAAAAGTCAGTGATGTTTGCACTTCTCTCGCCAGATTTATTAAAGTTGAACCATTTAACTAAAACTATGCAGAAACTCGCAGTCTGTTTGACAAAATTATATCTTATTCCAACCATTTTAAATTAGGTTATTAACAACATTTGAAGTTGAAAGTCTTATTATCCCGAAGGATCAATGCAGTTTTAATTCATTTATGGCTTTCTCTGGCCAGGTGTCTCTTATTCCAACCGGCTTAAACTCGGATATTTACAGTTTGTCAAAGTTCAAGTCCTCATGTTCTGTTTTAGCAAATTTAAGGCCTCCTCTGGCCAGTTTCATTAATGCTGAACCATTTAACTGAAACTATGCAGAAGCTCGCAGTCTGTATGGATCTACGGAGTGAGATTCAAAGATAAATCTGTGGCTTTTATCCAAGCAGCTTAAACTAGGATATTAACGCTTTGTGAGGTTACACGGCTTCATGTTCTGAAACATCCATGCATTTAAGGCCTTTTCTGGACAGGTATCACAGTTGAACCATTTCATTGAAACTACTTTTCTTACAGTGTGTATGATAATCAGGGACGCTGGGGGCCCGTTTCTTTCACCCCTGCCCCAGCCACTTGCCTGTAGGCCTACAGAACAGTGGAATTTGTTACAACCATTCCCAACTTTATTTATTTGTCAGAATTTTGAAAAGTTGTGTTAAACCCCCCCCCCCCAGACATTAAACGTTGACTGCGCATTTCCATAGCTTTTAGAAAAAAACACGTTCTAGAAATTAAAAACTGTTGCAAATGTTGACGTTGCAATTGATGTATTCAAATAGAAACAGCAAAATATAACATCATAACATAGGTAACATTCAATATGGAACAGTAAAAGGAACAGGAAAACAATAATTGAATGACGAGCATGGAGCGTCCTTTAAAAACACTGACGGACCAGGCTCAGGTGAGAGGAGGGCAGGGAGACAGAAGGAAGCTTTCAGTTTAGTTTGGGATAATTTAGGATTTTTTAGAACAAAACTAAGTGAGGCAGAGGCCATTCAAACTTAAAAAGTAGCCTATAACTCGCTCACCTTTAGCTAAAATTCTGGCGTCTCTGTTTTTGCAGGTTTGAGTCTCATCTGCCAAATAAAGTGCAGCAGAAACAGAAGACTGAATCAGATGATCGAGAACCACGACCTGTGCATTTTCTCTCCATTTTTCATATTGTGAAAATATCTTTCCTTGGTGAAACGGCGAGGTGTGCCAGACGCATCATTTCTCTGTGGAAACTATACATCTGTAATCTGAACCGGTCCCTGTCTCACGAGGTCGTCGTTCACACCGACCAACCGACAAGTTTGAACTGCCCGCCTACTGACAGGTGTTTGTGGCAGGGTTGAGGGTCTATTAAATCACTGGATGCACCTATGTACCGCTATGTACCCACGAATGGTGAATGCATGGCTTTTTTTTTAGGTCATAATTTAAATAATCATAAATTCTTATTGTTTATTAACATTTTTCAAAAATTCTCGTGGGCATTTGGGGGCCCCTCTGCTCGTCGGGGCCGAGTTTCATTTACATCATTACATCGCCTATGATGATAGAGTGACTTTGAAAGAAAAGTCTGTGGTGCATTCCAGCCAGCTTACACAAGGATGATGAGACTTTGTTAAGTTGCATGTCCTCATGCTGTACAAGATCAGTGCTGTCTTATCTCAGTAAAGCCCCTTCCTTCCTCATTAACGCTGAACCATTAACTGAAGCTATGCAGAAGCTCGCAGTCTGTATGACAAAACAGAGTGAGATTCAAAGGTACGTTATATCTTATTCCAACCTAGTAATATTAGGATGTTAACACGTTGCATAACTCAGTGCGGTTGTAGCTTATTTAAGACCTTCGCCTTCATCAAACTTGAAGCATGTAACTGAAGCTATGCTTTTCTAGCAGACTCGGATTGCAAGAGTGGGGTTGGAAGATAAGTCTGTATCTTATTCCAACCAGTTTAAACAAGGTTATTAACACCATGTGAAGTTGCAAGTCTTCATGTTCTGAAAGATCAATAAAGCTTTAGCTCCTTTAAGGCTATCTCTGGCCAGGTAAGACAGTTTTATCCATAAGTTCAACCATTTCACCAAAACTATGCTTTTCTATCTACCGTAAATCCTCTAATAGTGGCCTGTAGTCAATTAAAAGCCGGATCTCCGATAATGGCCGGGGGCGTGGTCGACACGAACAAATAAAGGCCGGCCTCAAATACAGGCCGGGGGAAAAAACAAAGTAAACAAGACTAGGTCAAAACCAGTATATGGCTGGACCGTGTCCGTCTCCTCTCTCCGCCGCTGTCCTCTCCACCGCGCCCACGGCCCGCATTGATCCTCCCGATCCGAGCCCCGGACGCCCGGTGATGCATCGGCGTCGGGACCCCCGCCGAAATCTCGGCCGGATCACCGGAACACATCGGCGCCCAGGCTCAGTTAGCTTCAGTTAGCTTCAGCTTACATGCAAACAGCGGTGGATACCGGTAAACTCCTGCTGCCTGTTATATAATGTAACTGTAGTTTGTAGTAACGTACAAGTGCCACAAGGCGGCTCGGCCGGCGGAAGTCTCTGGAGCGTGCCGTCGTCGATTACCGTAATTATCGTAATGCATCGCAGTAAAAAAAAAACGTCTACCTAACGTACCCCAACAGAAGCAGATCAGAAAACAAGGAGGCTTCGTACTAAAATATGAGCAAATATACTTATCAAACAGAGGGAATTAGAAATAAAGGCCTGTCTCTAATATAAGCCTGCTTCCAATAAAGGCCTGGTACCCTCTGCAGTTGAGGTAAATAAAGGCCCGGGCCAATATTAGAGGATTTACGGTATATATGACTCTACAGAGTGGGACTGAAAGATAAGTCTGTATCTTGTTCCAACCAGCTGAAACCAGGATAATACCACTCTGTGTTGTAAGTCCTCATGTTCTGAATGAGGCTGTTTTTGCTCAGTAAAGCCCTTCTCTTGCCACATATGACTGTTTTATTAACATTGAACCATTTAACTGAAACTATGCAGAAACTCACAGTCTGTATAACAATACAGTGAGATTGAAAGATAAGTTATATCTAAAACAAGGATATTAACATGTTGTGAAGTTCAAAATTGTGACTCATTTAAGGCATTTTGTGGACAGTTTTAACAAAGTCATTTAGGACTGTCCTCCTTGTTAATGAAACACTTTGGAGTTGGAAGTTTCCTTTGGTTTGAAAGTGGACAGAAGGAGAGAGGGACAGAAGCAGAGGATAAAATAGGAGGAGGGAGAGAAGCAGTGCTGGAGGTGAAGAAGGAGAAATGGAGGATTGAAGAGGTTTAGCCACTGTAACAAAACAACAGAGCGTTGCTATGATTTCAGCGACACAAAGAATACCGAAAGAGGTAAAAAAGGATGAAAGAAAGGGAGGAAGGGGAGGCTAAGTTGAAGAGGAAGAGGGGGAGACTCCCTTCTCACTCATGTGAGAAGTGGAAAGGAAAAGAGGTAGAGGAGAGGAGGAAGAGGAGGAATGAAGGGAAGAGAGGAGAGGAAGAGGAGAGGTAAAGGGAGGAAGGGAAGATAAATTATGTGAAGAGAGGAGGAGGGTGAGGAAGAGGAGAGATGAAAGGAAGAGGACAGTTTTCTCCTCCTCTCTCCCTCCATCTACAAACCTCTCCTCCTCTCTTCATCTACAAACCTCTCCTCCTCTCTCTCCCTCCATCTACAAACCTCTCCTCCTCTCTCTCCCTCCATCTACAAACCTCTCCTCCTCTCTCTCTTCATCTACAAACCTCTCCTCCTCTCCCATTCCCACTCTCCTCTCCAAACCTCTCTACTGTTTCTCCGCTTCACTTCTCCACTTTTACTACTTTTGAAAGTAAACGGCTGAAAACTCTCATCATTTTCTCTTTTTCCTTTTCAATCTTTTTGTTCAGAACATTGAATGATCCTGATTGTTTTTTTTTTTTTTTTACAGCCAATGTCTTCATCCCCCGTCTCTCTCCACCTCTCTCAGCAGAGGCAGAAGCGATGCTGCTGTCTTGTGTTTTGATGCCATCTAGTGTCTCTTCAGGATCACTGCAGGATAAAGGGCCTAAACCATATTATGGATATGAACATGGCAGATACAACCACACACACAGCAGTGTCGTGATTCTGGTCAACAATGCAGTTTTAAAATGGATAAAGAAGGCCTGGTTACTGTTATGCTGCGGGGGAAAAATTTGGGGAAAGAAAATGATAATTTCTTGCCATGTTTCTGTGTGTGTTTTAATACATCATGATGATAAATGCATTGCATGTTAGGCTATATGTAGCTGTGATATATAGCTAACACATCTACACACCTACAATTCAATTCAATTAAATTCAATTCAATTCAAAAAACTTTATTTATCCCTGAGGTGCTGGGACTGTGGCAGACCAGTAGGTGTGGGGATTAGTCCCAGGCGAGGGAGGAAGAGGGGGCCCGGGGCAGACTGGAGTTTAGTATATATATCATATCATATATGAAGACTGCCTTCCTCTGTTTAGTCCTAGCTGCAGGGCAGCGCAGACGCCCACCAGAGGGCAGCCATTCGAAGGCCCTGTGTAGGAGGGCGGGGTCCTGTAGGATGGGGTGGGCTTTCCGTTAGCTGATCATGCAGTGAGGTCAGAGACCGGAGGGGGTGGCCTATGATTTTCCAGACATGTTATTCTGGAGGCGCTTCTTGTTGTGGATTGTGAGAGAGTGGAACCAGCAAATGAATGAGAAGGTTATTATGCTTTCAATGAAGGAGTTGTAAAATGTGTTGAGGATATTTCTGCTTACCCCAAAGGAGTTTAGCTTCCTCAGGAAATACTGACACTGTTGGCACTTTTTGATGATCGCCTCTGCAGTTTGTCATCAATGACAAGTGCCCAGGTATTTGTACTGGTGTACAGCTTCCACTGGTTCCCCATGAATTATGGTCGCAGTCCTTCCCACTCCATGCTTGGTGAAATCCACAAACATCTCCTTGGTCTTGGTGACATTCAGCTCCAAACAGGTGCTCCAATACCGTCCGCAAACTTCACCAGGTGGCGATTAGGATGGCGGCTTCTGCAGTCATCTGTGTACAAGATGACCAGCAGGGGTGAGAGGACACAGCCCTGGGGGGAGCCAGTGGATGTGTGCCGGAGGTCGGAGAGCCTTTTATTAACCAGCACCTTCTGTGTTCTTAGGGTGAGGAAGTCCATGATCCACAGAATTAGCTGGTGATCCAGGTCGAAGCAGTTCATAAGTTTTTCAGCCAGGATGTGGGGTTGTAGGGTGTTGAAGGCAGACGAGAAGTCCGCGAACAGGAGCCGGGCAGATGTGTTTGGGCCCTCTAGGTGTTCATGGACAGTGTTCAGTATAAAGAGTTTGGCATCGTCAACCCCAAACTGAAGAGGGTCCATCTTCACGATCCTCTCGAGGGCCTTCATGACGAGGGAGGTGAGCAGTGTTGTGCAAGTTCACACTTCACAAGAGCGAGCTCAAAGTTCAGTTCACACAGATTAAAATGAACTGGTTCACGTTCATAGTTCACAATTTTGAATTTTGAACTAAGTTCACAATCCCAAAAAATGAACTAGTTAATTTCTTCCGTTTTTTTTAAATGAGCTGCTCCAAACCTCCTCCTACCCATCCATCCATCCCCAGCCCCCCATCACTGCCACTGCCCACTTCCCAAACTAAATGAATTACTGTATACTACTATAGAATCACAGACAGAGATTACTTTTAAAAGCCAAGAAAAACCAATGTGAGTATATGTTTTACCACTTAAACAATGTGTCATATTATGCAGAAAGTGAAAAAAAGAGGTGCAGTAAACGTAAGTAAGTATACTGTAGATGCAATGGAAATTTGTATTTAGCCTGCATGAACCAAATTATGCAGCAGTTCAAAAACATAAAATAGATTCACATGCTTCCAAGCGAGCCGGTACAGGCTGCAGCACCGGCTTCATTACAGTCGCTAGCTGAAAGATGTGCGATGATTTCAGTTCTGCAGAGCACACATAAAGAGTATGGAGAGTACTTCAGTAGTACCGGTTGCACCAGCCATGCCGGGTGCCGTAACACACAGTGCGGGAGCGTCGTTAACTCTCCATTAGTTGCAAACGGATACGTTCAGTTCACCAAAAACATGAGCGCGTTCATGCACAACACTGGAGGAGAGGGCTGCAGGTCTGAGGTCATTCAGGACCTTGAGGCTGCTCTTCTTGGGGATGGGGATGATACATCGACATAACATTTTCAGACCTGTACAATCAAACAATCTACAGCGTTTTGTCTGAGTCACTATCAATAATCGCTTAATAAATGTCAGTTTCATGAAAATAAAAAGTTTAAAAAATGTCATGACTGCTTATGGTCCTAATTCTACATTTACCTTGCAGCAAGTAATTATATTATCAGCATTCTCTCCTTTGTCCTTCTCTATATATTTTTGAGGAGCCCGTTTGGTTTTTCAAATCAACTTATTTTGTGTTGCCCTTAATCACTGCTACAGCCTCAAAGGGCTTCAAAAAGCAAAAAACTTTAACCATTTCTGATTTTCTTTGTTGTTCTGGAATAGAGCAAAGTGTAACAGCGGCCCCCTGCTCAGGTGTAACATTAAAATCCAACATAAAACCTAAAAGCAATAGAAATTAAAGAATTGATTATCCCCTCCCTTCCTCCAGTTTTAGCCCAAAGGTCTGTACTTTTTTTGCTTATGACCTTTTAAGGCTCATTTCTTTTTCCACGTGTTTTTTCTGCTCCACTTCCTCATCCTCGTTCACTTCTGTGCATTTAGTAACAATCTGAATCAATGGTTACACTGCCACCTATGGCCAGAGTGTGTAAATTAATCTGTTTCATCACTGAGAGCATGAAAATAATTCCTTATTAGTGTGCTTGCTGTAAGCAAAGCACAAAATCAATGTTCAGTGTAATAAAAGTGTAAAACTATAACTGAAACTCTAATTTGAGTAAGTATAATTGAAGTGAAATTAAACCCTAAACCCCAATTTTTAGAGCTGTACATGTGTGTGTATAAATCCTGGAAATAAGTTCAATATATCCAAGTCAATATCATGCAGCTGATTTTACTGAATGACAAGGTCAACAATTTATATATATTTTTTAACCTTTAACCTTTTTTAACCCGACCCCTCGGCTGACCTCATGCTGTACTGCAGCAACACATTTCACAATCTTTCATGTAAACACAAACTACAACTACAACTGCTGACTTTGTTAAATAGTATTAAACGAGTCACTGTTTTATGCAGTCAGCCAGTTGAAGAAGAAGAAGAAGACTAGCTGTGGTCAGGGAGGAACCATCACATCAGAGGTGAACAACACTGAGTTGATTAACTCAGATATCAAAGCCTAGAAAGTCAATGTAAACATTTGATCGGTTAATAAGTAAATGGTTAAAGTCGAGATGAAATGAAAAATGCCTTTTTAACCCTTTTAGATCACATCCCCGGTCATATTGTGCACCTATTTAACAATATATGCCAAAAAAAATACAAAAAATCCATTTCTTTGTATTCTTATATCAAAATTCAATCATGTTTTCTTCCTGTAAAACAAAATATGCCGTGTGCTTACGTAAGCATGAACCATAACCAATTTCAACCAATAATATCATGACATCCACCCATCAATCAATCTTCAACTTTTAGCGCACAGAGCTAAGATTCATTAGTTAGCTAGCTAGCAGCAGCACGGTACTTCGGTGTGTCTTCGGGTGTTATGACACGCCCACTTTTCAACGTTCAAATCAAATTCCTCCCAACGTTACGTCCCGCCTGTCTTTCCTGTTTCACTTGGAAATACGTCACGATACGGAAGTTAGATACTCTCGAAATGCCGTTTCATCTCGACTTTAAAAAAACGAAAGAAACAAACGTCAAGATCAGATTCAAGCATTTATTTCTGTGTGGAAAAGGCTGTATCTGCGTCGCTGTTCAGTTATTCAGAGTTTAAGGACAGAAAACAGTCAACAAACAGCCTGCTGCTCCCTTTATCATCAACAGGGACAAACAGCAAAGACAAAAACAGAATATACACAAAATGATAAATAACAAGAAAAGGAAATAACCCACAGTGACGATGTGTGTGTGTGTGTGTGTTGGGCCGGCTCACAGAAACAGAAATAATCTGAAAAACGATCAGTAACTGAACCGACAAAATGACTGAGAACTGGAAGTGATCAACTCAGATTACATTTTTTGTCGTAACTGATCCACATTGATCCTGGTTCACAACCCACTTCAAAACATTCTCCATACACACAAGTTGGTAACAATTGTATAAAAGACATAAAACCCAACAGGATCATTTTTTACTGGGATTACTGGGATTTTAAGCGTCTTTGAGTATTTAGAAAAGCGCTATACAAATAAAAATGTATTATTATTATTATTATTTCACAGCTGCAAGTACGGCTGGGTGATAATTCAATATTCTGGTTTCTGGTCTTTCAGTGAATCATATGGTGGTGATATGGTGATTTTGGAAATCATGACACAATTCTGCCGTCTGAACTGATGAGAACAAGCAGATTTTATTCTAAAACTAAAAAAATGAGCTATGAAACATTTTAAGGAATATTATTTGAAAATGTCAGTTTAGTTTGACATCACACCTAACATTACCATTCAATTTTATTAACATGTGATTTTACATACATGAGCCATATTGTGATATATATATATATATAATATCGAAAAAAATCCATATGATTATTGTGATATTGAT
Source organism: Centroberyx gerrardi (assembly GCF_048128805.1). Classification (NCBI taxonomy): domain Eukaryota; kingdom Metazoa; phylum Chordata; class Actinopteri; order Beryciformes; family Berycidae; genus Centroberyx; species Centroberyx gerrardi. The sequence goes on from NC_136013.1 coordinate 1,238,251, forward strand.
TTCAACCATATCGTCCAGCTCTACCTTTAATCACAGTATTATTACTGTATTTGATGTCGACCGCTCCATTGACAGCAGTTCATTCACACAAACAACTCAATCGTCTTCCCGTCATCCCAACAGCTGAACTGAAAAGGTTTAAGTCGTTTTTACAAACGACAAACAGCAGGGGAAAGAAGGAAGAGAATCACAGGAAGCAGAAGTGATCGATAAAGAATTAAAAAAGTCATTATGTACAATAAAAATACAATAGAGAGCTAAAAGCAGCAAAGTTTGAAAATTAGCACCTTTGTTTTTAACTAGAAAACATCACTTCAGATATTTATCAATCCAGGTGATGTGATGCAGCTATCATCTGAGTTATAGGTTTCATTTTCTCACAAGGTTTTCAGACAAAAATCCACCCGGAAACAGAATTCCCACATCACTGCTGTTGGAAGTTAAAGTTTCATTAAGTGTCGAGTAAATTCATGACCTGAAGATCTGTTAAAACCCTGTAGAGGATTTACAGCTGTGTTCCAGTCTGCTACCAACCAGCTGAGTCTCATGATGGAGGAACATGTTGAACTGTGTGTTAGTTAATAAAGTGTAAATCTGTAGAACTGTGTGTTAGTTAATAAAGTGTAAATCTGTAGAACTGTGTGTTAGTTAATAAAGTGTAAATCTGTATGAAGCAGCTAGAAGCAGAGAGCAGCTGAGTCAGCTTGTTGTGGTGTGGCTGTAGATCCATTCAGTAACGTTCTCAGTAAAAGTGAATAGTGTGATAAGGTGGATTTGGTTACTGTGACACAGTAAACTGTCTTGTCTTTAGCCCTAGTCTCTACTCCAAAACACTCTGAGTTGTAGCTTGAGAAGAGTCAGCTCAGTTAACCTGAACAAACTGTTAGCTAGCTAACTAGCCGGCAAACACACTGATGTTAATGTGAACATGCTAACGCTAGCTGCTACTAGCTACGTTAGCTAGTGTGCTAATCAGATGTATTAACAAGACAGTGATGTTAGCTGACCAGATACTATGGTGGATTCCTGAAAAACAGACAGAAAAACAGACTTTTCTTAGATGCGAGGTTTTCATCTGGAAACGATATAAATTCCAGTTAAAATCCTGGACAATTTAGTTGTTTAAAAGTTTATATAAAAATCTCTTCACAGCTAGAAAGATGAGAGACAAAAATTATGTTAACAACACTTTCTGGATTCTCTGGATGTTTTCTGGTTTGAGCAGCAGGGAGACGACGATCTTTCACAAGACTATAGAAATAATGTGGGAATTCTGTTTTTTGGGGAATCTTTCCTTTCTAACTAATATGGAGCGAATAGAAAACCTTCTTATACTAACAATCTACTGTATAGTTAGCAAAGCAAATCCAAGCCAGTAAAATGGTTTCTATCGGCATAAAAACACATAAAAAGCAAGAACAGATAAATATAGTCACAAAGTCCTCGTTCAAACTGAAACGTATCTTCCAAGTACAGGAAACTGAAGAGAGGCAGCGGACGGTCAGTTCAGTTTGAAGATAAAAAAAAATAAAGCTTTCATTTATTAATCTATCCACCCATCCATCCCATAACTCGCTCATCCCTCCCTCCCTCCCTCCCCAGGGTATCTGCAGGTTTCAAGGTTTCAGAAAGCCAAATTTAAGACTTTTTTCACCTGTCATTGCTCGGTGAAAAACTTCTCACTTCTAACATTTGTACTTTTTAAGGTCTTAAGATCAAATAATTTAAGACTTTCAGGCTTTTTAACAAGCTGAACAGACAGAAAGCTTCAGACGCTCCTCTTGTTCCTGGCAGTCTGGGAACAGAGCAACAAACCACACAGTTTCCTCCAGGAGCGACCGGCTGATCCTCCATCTGTTTTTTTTTTTACCGCAG